>NC_053167.1:106550826-106797107 GCF_016835505.1 Polypterus senegalus | reverse complement strand
TGTGTTAATAAAAAAGGTAAACAGTCAACAAACTTTTTCCACATTGCCAGTATTTTCTTCCTCAGGACATTTGCAACTCAGGTCTTGACAATATGTATAGTCCATACATGGTGAGAACAATTTCAGAGTTCAACAAAATAATTCTTTTAATAGGATAGTCTCAATAGTAATCTACTCACAATAAAGATGATCGCACTTTCATAGGGAACATTAACCAACATATTCCAAAAAAACTACATTATTACAAAAAGAAAATAGGCAGGTGCGCCTTTGAGATGCTGTCTATAAACTTCAGGTCATGTTGGGGAACATCCACTGGTACAGCACATTACCACACCCACCACACGACGAAACAGCTCAGTTGGCATGCCCCCAGGGACACATGTGGTCCAGCTCCACACTTTGGAAATAACCCTCTATCTGCCACAGGCAGGTGTTATGTGGAGGTCCCCTTTGCCTGGCCTAGTTGCTCATGTCTTCAACTATTAGGATCCTGCGAGCTGGATCACCCTTGGGTAATCACGTCTCACGGCCGTAGTGCTGTACCTGACGCTCCCTCACAATGCAGGTAATGTGTCTCAGGACTCCGTTAGCAACTGCTTATGCAACACAAAATTAAACTAGTAGTACCCAAGGATTCTCCAAAGAGACACAATACCAAAGAAGTCCAGTCTTCACCTCAGGTTACTGGATAGTGTCCATGTCTCATAGCCTTATGGGAAGACAGGAAGCACCAGGACTCTAACGACTTGGACCTTCATCGTTTTACATAGATATCAGGAGTGCCACACAACCCTTTCCAGTGACTTCATGACCCCCTGCTCTCCCAGTCCATCTACTGACTCTATAGGAAGAGTCACTAGAGACATGAATTTTGCTGCCAACCTCTCTGCAAAGTCGACACTCTCTCTGCAGACCAACACATTGCTGATGGCTGTCTCTAAGAGGTCATTAAAGGCCTGCATCTTGTTTTTTATCCAGGACACTCACAAGCCCGGGCACTCTGCCCAACACCCAGTTCATGCAAGCATTGAACAGAGCAAGAACACACCCCTGATGAACCCCAGAATCAACTGGGAAGAACACAAAAGTCCTGCCTCCACTCTGCACATCACTCACAGCACCAGTGTAAAACAAAATGGACCAAAACAACAGTACTGTCAGAATTAGAAAAAAATTTTCCAGGCACCAGTATATACGTTCAAAGAGAAATGTGAACACTTTTTGCCTCATTCTTACCTTCCCATAGTGCAGATTCTGTATAGACGTAGAGAATACCACTGTGGAAAAAAGAAAAGAATTCTTCTAATTACTAAATGAGTTAATAGGTTTCATTGAATACACATTGGAAGAAATGAGTATATATGGGTGGAGACTTTTTGAATGAGCCTCTACCAGAAGTAGCTTTTGATATAAACAAGAAAAGAGAACAAAAAGCACCATTTTAAAAATCCCACAGAGAAGACGCTAACCGGATAGTCTGAAAAGAATGGGCTTAGCTAATGCTTTGGAAGGTTCATCATTTAATTAGTCCACTCAGCTCGAAATGTTCTTTGTTTTCAGCATGCTTTCAGTGTCATGGTCTGTAGTGCTTCAGTGTTGTACTGTATTATTGTCACTTCCCAGTCTGTTGTACGCATAATGCAAACAATTATTATCACCAAAATGTTCATGTTTATCTGTCTTCATATTCTACATTTTTTAGGCTGAAGTGATTTTCATTTAGTCCTACAATAAATTGGCACCCCATCCTGGGTTTATTCCTGCATAACAAATTAATCTTCGGACCCCATGATCCTAAATTGCACAAAATTGATTTAAAAATGTTTTTAAAATTTATAATCTTATATAAGTCAGTCAGTCAGTCATTTTCCAACCTGCTATATCCTAACACAGGGTCACGGGGGTCAGCTGGAGCCAATCCCAGCCAACACAGGGCGCAAGGCAGGAACAAACCCCGGGGAGGGCGCCAGCGCATCGCAGGGCACACACACACACACACCAAGCACACACTAGGGACAATTTAGGATAGCCAATGCACCTAACCTGCATGTCTTTGGACTGTGGGAGGAAACCAGTGCACCCGGAGGAAACCCACATAGACATGGGGAGAACATGCAAACTCCATGCAGGGAGGACCCAGGAAGTAAACCCAGGTCTCCTTACTGCAAGGCAGCAGCACTACCACTGCGCCACCATGCTGCCCCATCTTAAATAAGGCCTAAGAGAAAATTGCAGCCACATTTTATCCCTTTTTTAACTGGTTTGACATTATGGAGCACTGGATGACAGTGCCAGTAAACCCATTAGATGACATTTTGGTAAAGTGAGGTCTGTGGCTGATTACCATTTTAAATAAATAATCGGCACACTCACGACTTTAAGGAGGGGGCATGGTAGCATGGCAGGAGCGGTTCCTGGGCATGATGCGGGCGGTCCCGCACTTAAGTGCTCAGGTGCAGAATCCCCCATGGCCGTAACTGATGTTAATCGTCACAGCTGTGCCATGTTACCATTTTAAAAGGAGAAACGTGAGTGCGAGAAGGAGAAGGAAAAAGAAAGAAAAGAGAGAGGTTAAAAGAAGAAGGAGGCAGGATGAGAAAAGAGACAGTGTGGGAGCGAGACTTGTAAGAGAGAAAGCAAGCAGCAGGTAGGAGAGTCCCGGGCAAAAATGTATGGCTGACACTTGGGGGAAATTGAAAGTGGTCGCTCCTGCTCCTTGGAACTGCTCAGCCAGGAAAGAGAATGAGAAGCCGGGAAAGCAGCGGGGATCGAGGAGGCTTTGAGAGCCCCAGCATGAGTGCCTTGGCTGTTTAGGACCCGAGTCTTGGTCCGACGAGGGAGCCTGTATGTAGCTGTGGGATGGAAGGCAACCAGACCTTTGGTAGGTCAGCTGCACCTGCTGAAAGGGTGACTCCTCTGCTGCAAGACCCGTCTGAGATAAGCAGGGGAGCCACCAGCTAAGAGGAGAATGCACTGGGTTTTTAAAAAAGGACAGCCTACTGCCAGTATTTATTACTTCATTTTAATTGGATTTGTTTTTGAATTTTTTAACCTTATTTATGAACTTTGTGCATTGTACTGTTTATTTGAACACGGTTTTGATTTTAATTTAATAAAAGCGCTGATCACTTTTGCACCTTTCCCTTGCTTCATGTGGTGTCCTCATTTGTCCAGCTCATCCGGTTATGTTAACAACAGTGGCAGGTTCAAGAAGCTCCCAAAACTGGAAGACGAAGCATGGAGCAGGACCCGCACCGTCACAGACATTGGCAGCTGTCTAGGTGGGGCAAGTGAGCTTCACTTTATCTCAAATATTGCATGCCATACTCTACATACTCCTTGTGCCTTTAAGAATGCACTCCTTCTGCAGCACTGGCACAGAATAGCAATGCGGTGAAGTAGATGGGGAAGGTGTCAGGTTAGACCCACATCTCCCACTAACCTCACTTAAAAATACATTACTAATGAAGTGGTGAAATGAGGACAGGACTAGTCAAAGTGAAAAGAAAAATCTCTCAAACACTCAATATCACAAAAGGAAATAGGCAAACTAAACACAGAGTTATGGACATTCTGTTATTGTGTAAATCATGTTTGTTTTATCGCTGCAGCATGACAGCATTACTATCACTATTACAACAAATGTAAGGCAAAGTTATTGTATAAGCTGTTACCAGATTTGAACATGATGTATGAGTTAAGTTGTATCTCAATGATCCTTTTAAACCGCAACATACAAGAGAACTCATATCTCAGTGTACGGCCACGGTAGATGCAGCTGGCTTGCTGTTCAGTTTTTCTGCCGCTTATCAGTTACAGTATCTGCTATAGTGCTGCCATGTAGTGGACAGCCATAGATTTTTTTTTGGTGCCAACAAAAAACAGTGCTATAAATAGAAAATCTGTAGATATGTCATCAGTAAAAGGTATAAAGCTGCTGATGTTTTGAAACAACTAGATTAATTGCAAGATGAATATTTTGATGATAATGACTGACTTTGAAATTGTGACAATGAAATGGATGATGTGGATCAAGTACAATCTAACACTGATCCAGATAGTTGTCCCAAAGACCTTTCTTCAATAAAAGGCACTCTACTTGTGGATATATGGACATTCTTCCACCCACTCAGCACAAACAGTCACCAGCTACCAAATGGGTTGTGTTCAAGAAGTGTGGACAATGCAAAGAAACGTGTTATATTTGTGGCACATTTGCTTCTAAGCCAGCGCTCTTCATGGTTACACTCTTCAAATTCTTGCATTCAAATGCAGACTTGTAGTCATGCTGCTGGTGAAAATAAAGTAATTAACAGTGTGGCGGGCGGCCCTTCTACTTATGTTCCAAGGGAGCAGCCATGGGCTCCTCAGTACCTCCCCCAGGACGCTTGGTGGCAGCCTCCCTGGTTCACGATGGTGCCTTAGTTTCCCGCAGGGTTTCATGGGAGTTGGAGTTCTCCCCAACCCTGTGGGGATCTGGGGTGGCCGCCAGCGGAGGATGCATGGATCCCGGAGCCAACCTGGACACCTCTACAGCCCCGCCCGGAAGTGCAATTAGCACCAGCTGATCAAGCACCTGGAGCACTTGTGGGTGGGTTATAAAAAGGGCCAGCATGCACCACTCAGGAGCCAGAATCGGGAGGAAGAGGATAAGGTTGCCTGGGAGGAGTGGTGGTGCCAGAAGAGAAGTGTTTTGTGTTGCCTTTAGTGCTTTTGGGACTGTGTTGTGGCTGGAGGGAATACGGGGAAGACGTGCCCTCCAGCTGAAGAAAAATAAAGTCTGTGTGCTTTTAAACGTGCCTCTGGGTCAGTCTGTGCCAGGTCGGGCACAATATAACAACAACAACAACAACATTTATTTAAATAGCACATTTTCATACAAACAGTAGCTCAAAGTGCTTTACATATTAAAGAATAGAAAAATGAAAGACACAATTATAAAACAAAATAAATCAACATTAATTAACATCGAATAAGAGTAAGGTTCAATGGCCAGGGGGGACAGAAAAAACAAAAAAAACTCCAGACGGCTGGAGAAAAAATAACATCTGTAGGGATTCCAGACCATGAGACTGCCCAGTCCCCTCTGGGCATTCTACCTAACATAAATGAAACAGTCCTCTTTGGATTTAGGGTTCTCACGGAAGGGCTTATATAGTGCAATAGGGCAATATAGTGCCTTCTATCACAACAGTGTCTTTACTTTTTGACAGTTATTGTTGATAATAAACCCATTTCTATCATTTTTTTATATGTTTTGGTAGAGTACATTATTTATCATGTAAGCATAGACTTACTGTATACTTTGGTGTCCTGGTAATAAATGTTCCAGCAGTCAATGTTTTAACTACCAGTATTTTCTTTTCTTCATATGCATAACAGTATCATTTAGACATTATGGACTTCACCAAGTTCTGTAGCGTTCAGAAAGGTTTTAAGGAAAAGATCACACATTCAGCCTGTCTAAAGTAATAAACATTTTCTAATTAATCCTAGTACCTAAGCATGTCTCTGTGGCCATAATTAAGTCAACAGGGTGCATGGGTCAGTAATTTTATAATAAAAGGTACTACTTATTTGTATTTCATAGCACTGCCATTTATGTCATTTTAGATGCATTTTTACATTATTTAGAGTCACCCTCAACAAACACATTTTCCTCAGGTATCATGCCAGTCTTTAAATTCTGTTGAATATCAGTTGTTAAAGCTCTGCAATTATTGTGTTATGTTTAAGTAATACAATATAATTAATATTCATAGTTCCAGAAATAATGGTGTTGTTTCATTTATTCTAACATTTATATACTTTTAATTGTGCATTTACCTCAAAGCACCTGTATAATTCCTTGCATGCACTTGTTTACTTCGCTATTACTTTGGTCTGTTATATTAAACAAAGACATCTATGTTTTTTGGGTCAATGTTTGTGTATTTATCTTGAGCCTTGGGCTCATTATGGACTTCAGCTGGCACTGCTGGTTAATGCTACTGCTGCTTTTCAGCTCCATTAGACACTGTTTTATTCCTGTCACTCTTTGTGGGGTTTGTTTGACCTCTTCTTGTCAATATTGGTTTACTTTACATACATTGCATTTTTTGCCATGTCTCAGAGATGTTTAAATCCACCTTAATAAAAGGATTAAGTGTCTCTGTGTCCATCTGGTTGCTATGTCTCTGTCATTCCAACAGATGGTGCATCACAAACATTTGTAGTAAGAAAATGCATTGCATTAAGTTTGTCATTCCAGCAGATAGCACATCCCAAACATTAAAACTACTTTTATGAATCCCATTCCAAATATCAAAAAACAAAGACATAGGGATTGCATTTGTCATTCCAACAGATGGCACATTGTAGCAATGCATTTTATTACTAACTAGTAACGGTGCACTGCACAATAACGTGCAGCGAATACACTTGACTTGAGCATTCTTAGTTTTCATGCTCTTTCTCTGTATGTTTACCATTCATTTGCTCAGAGGTTGATGCACTTGCTGCTTCCTGAGCAGCTCTTCTTTTCTCCACCCTAGCAGCCCGCTTCTTCTCTTCTTTCATCAGCATCTTTTCTCGTAAAAACTGATTAAGTCGGTGTTTGTGGTGTAATTATTTAGTACGTTTTCTTTAATTTTTCACTTAAGTCTTCAATCTGCCTCAAGAATGATTTAAAATATGAAGAAATTGGGGAAGTGATAGTGAAGGTGGTAGGGATGAGAACGGCGTCAATATGCATGGGCCACACGGCCACCCTGCTGTGCGCTGCCGAGAGCTGATTCTACAATAAAATAAAATAAAAATAAAAAGAGGAATAACCTTGGAGGTCGAGCATCAACCCAAAAGCAGATAGTAGTATATGTATACCAAATTTCAGGTCAATAGTTCAAACGGTTTGCGAGCTACAGCTGATTTAAAATCCTGGACAGACATAAAGGACAACTAAAGGTAGTGTATGTTTGTGATGTACCATCTGTTGGAATGACAAAAGCAATGCATTCATACATTAGAAAATACATTCCAATAGATGGTGCACTGCAGACGCTAACATGGAGGTCTACAGGTTTCAGTCCGTCTTAGATGGGTAGTACAGACATTTAGGTTATAAGCTGGTCTGGTATGAATAATGGTGATATGTGTGCCAGGGTGGAAACTGGTGAACTGTCCAGAGTGGGTTTCTGCCAAGTGTTCTGTGCTGATGTGGTAGGCTCCACCCCATATGACCTTTATCTAGAAATCTACTTTTCTCAAATCATAATTAAAAATGATTTGCAATTAAGCATCATTTAGCTGAAAGGAAGCTATTCTACATACTTTAATACTGCCTTTTCCTTTACTGATTTGTGTCATAAATACACTATTTGAAGTTACATGGATACTTACTATGATTTATTACAGGTAGGTCAGCAAAATACATTTTACTCAAACACTCACAAACAATACAAATAGTGAAATTCTATTTGGAATGTAGTTTATATGTTATGCTATAACATTTTATTGCTTTCTATTGTTATGAGCCAATGTGGGGTAAATATGTAGCTCCATTTAATGGCACAGATGCCCTTCCTGATACCTGATACCAGCCTACTTCTTCTGTCCAACATTGAGACTGCCAGGGCATCATTAATTTAATCTCTTTCAAAAGAATGTGGAGAGAGAGCTAAGTGCAAGTTGAACAAAAGTGGATTTTCCTCAAATATTTTTATTTATTTAATTATTTAGTATGAAAAAAATCACAAAAAATAGTCAGATTTCTTTAATTAATTTATTTATTACAAAGACAATCACAAAAATAGTAAGCATATTTTCTAATAATCTGGTTTAAAGTAGGAGTCTAGAGACAGTAATACTCCTAAAATGATAAAAAATTGGATAAAAGAAACTTCAGACTGAAAACAAACAGATTGTTTTTTTTTTAACAAATCAATGAAAGCCCAGTTCCAAGCCTGTAAGAAGTTATACTAGAATTCATGTGCAAATTTCCAAGTGGAAACGAAAAGACTGTCTGAGCTGTCATGGAATTGAGCCCTAAAGGATTTTGAAGAGTTGCTTTTAGCATTATTTTAGAAATATTGGTTTTGTCATAATTAACAAGCTGCATTGTGACCTGTTCAATACACATCAAGTATAAGTAGATCGGAGTTGTTGACAGACACGAAGAGGATATTACAAGATCAAGGCAGTACAAATTGGGTAGTCTGTGGTAGTACTGATGATCTTCATCATGCCAGGACAAATGATAAATACCGCTAGGGCTATAGCTTCCTGTGTTTTTAATGACTGCCTAGTTACTATGAGCCAGTGATTCTCAAAGAGTGGTCAAGTGACCAGTAAGCTGTCAACTATCAGGGCAAAGTAAAGTGACTTTTAAATTGCTTGGATACATTAGTCTTTACTTACACATTTATTTATAACAATTAAGGCTGCTAACTGACATTGAAACTATTAAATCAATATACTTAGATACATAAGAAATGTGTCTAAAGCAACCACCACAGAGCGCACTATCAAACCCTTTTGCGAATGGAAACCACGTTTGATTCAGATTGATGCCTTCCTCTTCCAATCCTGTTGGCTTATTGTAGTCCCCTCCCCCCATCTCTTTTAAATTCAAAACTTCATCCATCTCAGTCTCTTTCCATCCCAGCACTGCACAGGTCTTTTGTCTAAACTCCTTTTGATATCTGCTTGGAGAGCCCATGTCTGGTCAAGGCAGTCCTTTAACTCCCAGTGACACACACATAACTGCTAACAGGCCAACTGCTGTTAATCGATGTTCATGGATAAAGGGTCATTATGGATCACTAGCTGAAATTTGGGACTTTGAATCGCAAATACAGCAATGCTGGATTTGAATCTTAGCGTTATTCAGATAAATACTATTATTACGACAAATCTGGAAAATGTAATGCAGAATTACGCAGGTAACTGTCAGATTCAAATTGTCTGCTATTAGATTTGAAATTAGCAAAGTGATCCTCAGTGAACTGTGTGAAAATATGAAGGTGAAAAGAGACAGTACAATGGCTTTGGAAGAGAAAAGCTAAACTAAGAGAATTTTCCCGGCTTAAGAATGTCAAGAAGAATGCCTGTTAAGCTATATGTGGCCAGCTGCCATGTGTTACAATAGCCGGGCTTCCTGAGGGTTATCCAGGCTTTTAACTAACAGCTGGTATGTAGAACTGCAGCAGCAACCTTGAGGCTTAGCATCTCCTTCTGGTGAGCTTGAAGATGGGAAGTACGTCAGCGCAAAGAGAAAGATAATTAATGTAACGGGGCTTGTTAGGTACGCGATCATTTTGTACTTCATTGCAGTTATTTGGCCTTTTGCCACTTAGCCTTTTGGAGGCTTAATGGGGCGGTTCGCTGTCTGCCCACTACGCCGCTGCAGCTACTGCTCCCCCAATACTATGCAATGGATGGAGCGGTGAAGGGCATTTCACTGCCTGTCCACTACACACGGCTTCCCCCAAATCTTTTTCAGTGGGCGGCTGGTAATGCTGCAAGCGGTGACTTGGTTGTGGCTGTATGGAGGTCATTGAGGGTGAACAGGGCGGCAGAGGGCAGCATTGTAGTGTGCTTCGGGTGGCTGCCTGTTGAATGGAGGTGGTGGTGGGCGATTCACTACACGCCTTTGGCTGCATCATGTTCGTTCTCAGTGGGCGGATGCACGCTGCAGGCTGCATACTGTAGTGGAGATGACTGTGTGGTGGGTGGGTGAACCTCCCCTCGCTACTCCCATTCATTCTCAATAACAAGCCTGCTTGTATTGTTACATACATAACAGGAAGTTGTCTCTTGTCAGTACATCAGATGTGTTGATGAGGGATGCCTTCCTGTTGTGATAGCTGTACAGTGCTGTGCAAAAGAGCTCATCTTAACCTTTTGTTTTCACCCTTCAAGAATGTCTTAGAAACACAAATCTGATTCAGTAAAGAAGAGAAAAACCATCACCATTGAAAATAAAGTAGAAATAATAAAAAGGTCAGAGAGAGGTGAAACTCCATCATTCATTGGCAGAGCACTTGGTTACAGTCGGCCAACAATAGCATTTATTAAAATAACTAGCAAAATACCCGCTTCATGGCGTAAGTACTACCTAAAAATTTTAATTAAGAAGAAAAGTAAACCTTTTTAAACTGAGGGAAAATATACTAATAATTATTTGTTAAGGATCTCTTTGTATACCACATTGTGAGTTCGGCCTCCTGTTGTAATATGACCAAGCTGTGCACTGAGCTTATTCTTGAGCATGCAATGTACAGTTGGCCATGTGAAAAGCAATCTTGTCTCAAATCTCAGAGCTTGGATTGCTGCTGTCATAATCGGTTTGAGTTTCATGGTTTGTTTCAATTACGACAGTATTTGCAGGACTTGTTGTGTTGAAGTGACATTCGGCATCTGTCAAGCGTCCATTATTGCCAATTACTAAAATTTCAGTTTTCTCTTTATTTAGTTTGAGAAAATTACTATTCATCCATTCAGAAATACCAGTAAGACATTGTGTTAGTGTATCAAAAGAGTCGGAGTCATCAGGTGCTATTGATAAGTACAGCTGTGTGTCATCAGCATAGCTATGGTAACTCACGTTGTAACCTGAGATAATCTGACCTAACGGAAGCATGTAGATTGAGAAAAGCAGCGGACCCAGGATAGAGCCTTGTGGAACACCATATCGGATATCATGTGTCTTTGAGATTTGATTACCACAACTCACAAAGAATTTTCTACCTGCCAGGTAGGATTCAAACCAATTTAAGACACTGCCAGAGAGGCCCACCCATTGACTAAGGCGATTTCTAAGAATATTGTGATCAATGGTGTCAAATGCAGCACTCAGATCTAAGAGGATGAGAACAGATAAATGGCCTCTGTCTGCATTTACCCGCAAGTCATTTACTACTTTAACGAGTGCAGTTTCTGTGCTGTGATTTGTTCTGAAGCCTGACTGAAATTTATCAAGAATAGCATGTTTATTGAGGTGGTCATTTAATTGCAAAATGACTGCCTTCTCTAAATTTTACTTAAGAAGGGCAGGTTAGAGATGGGGTTTAACTACAGCAGTCTTAAGACAGTCTGGAAAGACCCCGTATCTAATGAGAATTAACTATGTCCAGAATATTGTCAATTAGCACGCCTGATATTTCTTTGAAAAACCTTGTTGGTATTGGGTCAAGGACGCAGGTGGAGGGTTTCAGTTGAGAGATTATACTATGTAATTCAGGTAAATCTATCCTGGTGAAAGCATTTAATTTGTTTATAATGGAGTACCGGGCTTTGGAGGTTCTGCAGTGTTGGGGAGATATACTATGTTATCTCTAATATCATTAATTTTTGATTGAAAAATACAGCAATGTTCTCACAGGTTTCACTGGAAGTATTCTGGGGCCATTCCTTTGTGTTACCTGGGTTTAACAGACGATCAATTGTAGAAAATAAGACTCTGGGATTACTAGCATTGTTATTTATAATATTAGAGAAATAGCAGCCTCTCAAGACGGACTGTGTTATTGTATTCTGTTATTTTAACCTTCAATATCTCATAATGGATAGTTAGTTTAGTTTTCCTCCATTTACGCTCAGCTCTACGACATGTTCTTTTAAATCAGACACTCTTTGGGTCTTCCATGGAATAACAATACTAGAAGATTTTTTTAACTGTCTTTTCAGGTGCAACTATGTCAACAGCAGTTCTTACTTTAGAATTAAAGTTTTCCACTTTACTATTTACATTATCCTCGCTATTATAGTTGGCATTATAAACGGACTGATTGCTTAGAATGTTTGTAAGTTTTAAAGCTGCTGATGAGTCAAAGAAGCGTTTTTTAACAAAATGCTTCTCATGAGTGTTTTCTATCTTTATTTCTATATTAAATAGTAGAAGGAAATGGTCTGATAGACCAATATCAATGACCTGCTTTATATCAACTTTAAGTCCTTTAGTAATCACTAAGTCTAACGTATGACCTGCTTTATGTGTAGGCTGATTAACGAGCTGTCTCAAATCAAAAGAGTCCAGGAGGTTCATGAATTCTTTACTTTTGGTCACACTGATTGTCGATATGAAAGTTAAAGTCGCCGACTATTAAGAGTGTCATAGTTTGTAATTAAAATTGACATTAAGTCAGAGAATTCCTCAAGGAAAAGACGTTATATTTAGGAGGTCTATACACGGATAATACTAGAGCGTGAGAATCTCCATGAATAACAACGGCGAGATACTCAAAGGACTTAAATTTACCAAAACTAACATCTTTACATTTTAATCGCTCAGTAAATGTTTGCCAAACCGCCCCTTTTCCCTGGCGGTCTGCACGAGTAAAACTGTAATCCGGAGGCAGATTCGATTAAAACAGCCGCCCATTGAGTTAAGCCATGTTTCATTTAGTGCAATAAAATCAATTTTCTATCACTAATAAGATCGTTTATAAAAATGTCTTGTTAGTTAAAGCTCTAACATTTAATAGTGCCATATTTAATGTTTCTGAAGGGCAGAGCTGAATTTTATGCGTGTTATTGGTAATCGGAACAAAAATTAAGTTATTTTTGTTAACGCTCTGTGTGTATTTTTATGTAATCTACAATCCGTTTTATAGTCTTAATGCAGTGTTGATCTGAAGTAGTAATTTCAATTAAATTATTGGTGTTTATGCCGCTGCCTAGATTTTTACGTGCATTAAGATTTGTTATTAGATTATTAATGTTGTGCACTTTAACGGAAGACTCTGTTAAGCCATTATGTCCTATCAAAGCAGTAGCATTACGGAAGGGTTAAAGTAGAAGTAGACAGTCAAGATAGACAATTACCTTAGCGATGTTTTGGAGGACCCGGCCCAAATCTATTCGGATGCAGTCCATCCCGCTTGAAGAAGCGGCCTTTCCCAAAAAGATCCCAGTTGTCTATAAACCCGATGTCTTGAGTCTGCAGAAGCCTCTCAGCCAGTTGTTTAAACCCAGCAGACGACTGTAGTATTCATTCGATCGTCTGACGAGAGTAGTGGACCGAGATGAAGAACAAAGTAACAAAGACTGTTGGAAAGTTCAATATAGCGCCGACAGTGGCATCATACCACCGAAATAAGTATCATTACGCCGGTTTCGGTTAGCGCAGGAAGCCGCCTACGAATTTTGTGAAGATGGGGCCATAAATAAGAAAGTTTAACATGGCGGACGTTGTCAACCATTATGACCGTTACGCATAGAATTTCGAAATGAAACCTGCTTAACTTTTGTAAGTAAGCTGTAAGGAATGAGCCTGCCAAGTTTCAGTCTTCTACCTGCACGGAAGTTGGAGAATTAGTGATGAGTGAGTCAGTGAGTCTTATATTGGACAGTTCAATATGGTGGCTGACAGTGGCGTCCATACCACCAAAATAAGTACGTGCACATCGGTTTCAGTTAGCGGGAAGCCGCCTACCAAATTTCATGAAGATGGGGCCATAAATAAGAAAGTTCAACATGGCGGATGTTGTCGACTGTTACGACCGTTAACGTGTAGAATTTCGAAATGAAACCTGCTTAACGTTTGTAAGTAAGCTGCAAGGAATGAGCCTGCCAAATTTCAGCCTTCTACCTACGGGTAGTTGGAGAATTAGTGATGAGTGAGTGAGTAAGTGAGTGAGTCAGTCAGTCAGTCAGTCAGTCAGGGCTTTGCCTTTATTAGTATAGATGTACCTGTTCCGACTTACATAAAATTCAACTTAAGTACAAACCTACAGTCCCTATCTTGCACGTAACCCGGGACTGCCTGTATATCGTACAGTGTTGTAAAAGGCACCAATTTCACTGTTCATGGCAACGCCTGATGGCCAGTTCACATAGGCATCACATTGTTATGCAATACTTCACTTTCAGTTCATTCTAAAACTACCTTTCTGGCTTTTTGTTTGCCATTGTTTTTGTTGGAGGCTCCTTCTCACTCATGCCTATTGATTAGTTACCATAAAGTGTCAGACAGCATAAAAATATTCATTTTACTTTCTTGTATACAAAGTATAGGGAAAGTATTGTAATCGTCCAGAAATTCGACCTTGAGATTTTGATGATGTTTTAAACCTCACTGAATCCTACGTTTTAGACCTCCCTGAGTCTGAAAATACCATTTTTGGAATTATGTCTGTGTGTCTGTGTGTGTGTGTGTGTGTGTATATGTGTATTTAAACACGATGACTTGAGTATGCTTTCATTTAGGTCAATCAAATATTGCATACAAGTATTAGGTAGAAAAACATGGACTTTTGAGCTATTTCCATTTACTGGAAGTGGTACTATTTTATTCATGCAGCTGCAGAGTCCTATTTGTTCAATTTTACTTTTATAATAATTGTTCAATATATTATTATTTTGATTTGATTTGTTGTTGATGATTGTTTATTGTATATAATATAAAAATATAATCATTGTCTTGCGGTTTACTCCTCAAGTATCCATCCCCATATCTTAGTATACGAGAAAATCTAGGGGAGACCACTCACAATTTTTTAAAATGCAGCATGATATTTTTTTATTCTGTAGATAGCAGTAGAGTACTGCCGAGAGTTATTCAGGCTTAACACTATACAGGGTATCATTACCGTCACCCAAGCCTGACTCAGGTTTAACCGAAATCGAATAGAATTCCAATCCTGAGTCAAGTTCGGGGTTAATGCCAAGGAGGTTAAAACAAAGCAGTCAGTGTACACATACGCTTGTGATTCCACTTCAGAAGGTGGAAAAGGTGAACTCTCAAAACTGCCTGCAGGTAAGCTTTAGGTTTTGTATTTCTTTGTTCACTGTAAATATATTACTGGTGATTTTGAAGCTTTGCAGTGATTGTAGTGCTCTTTATGCTTGAACTAAAGACACCTAACCATTTCTCTCACCTATTTAGAGTGAAGCATCATTGGATACTGACTTGTGATGTGGCGAAGCTGCCAGAGTGACAATGACATCCACTGCTGACCATACGGGCATGCCAGGCGACGCCATCACATCACAGAGATCAGAGTTGGCTTTGCATTTTAAGATTTTTAAGATTTGAATTTCAAACAATAAAAATAAGTTTGTGCATATGCTTAAGATAGGGTAATGATGATAGCTAAGACTATTGCTCTGATTAATTTTGCTTCTTCATTTTGGTTTTGACAATCTTTTTTTTATTGGCCTTTGGTTTTTTGGTTGTTCTTCTCACTAATTTTTGATAAGCCACAATCCTCCACAGGTCTTTCAAGATACCTTCCGGCCAGATCTCTTCCCAATTAGATCATAACAGGACTCATTCTCGTCCATGCATGAGTGTACCTTCAAGGTTAAGGAGTGGTCTTCTATATGCTCCATAGCATGAGCCTAGAGCTCTCCCTAGTGGCCCATAGTATTCTTGCACGCTGAGTGTTTTCAAGCCTTAGAAATCCACACCTTCTGTTTGCTGGAGGGCCAGATACAGTGTTTTAAGGTAGTATATTTTGAGTTATTTAGTGTAATGCAATGAGAACTTGAAAAATGCATAGCAAAAACTTTATATCAATTTTCTAAAGTGTTCGATTAAATTAAAAGATCTGTTCCATTTTAAACTTTGCCGTAGGTGTTGCATTTGAAAGCAGCTTTAAAAGAAATAATGGCAAACAATAATAGTCTATCTCGGACAAGCACAGCCAAGATGAATTCCAGGAGCTGGGAATCTGACTTTTGAAAACCATGGGGCTGCATGTTTCTTTCACATGGTAGGCAGAGTGACATAGTAGATAAAGCTTTGGACTGCCCTGATGTTGTGGGTCCCAGTCCTGCTACTTATATTGTGTAACTATGAGTAAGTCACTTTGCTAACATTTGAACAAAAGGTTGTTAAGATGAAAGAAAAAAAAAATCACTTTGCTGTCCTAATATAAGCTAGCGTATTTTTCAGTTTCTTTGTTACACCTTGCCTGATGAAGGGGCTTTAGCTGCCTTGAAAGCTTGCATTTGTAATCTATTTAGTTAGCCAATAAAAGGTGTCAATTCACCCTACTTTCTCCTGTCCTTCAGTTAGAAAAAGAAAAGAAATGTAACCAGTTGTATGTCAAATGTTGTAAGCTGCCTTATATAACAGCGTCAGGCTAGTAATAATAATATAACTATATATACCTGTAGATGAGTCTTTCATTAATGACTACAAGAAGATAATTTAAGCAAAGCTGAGACCGTCTCTCTCTTCATGTTATTTTTACCATAAACATTTTGAAATTATTCACACATAAGTTTCTATATAAATTAAAGCACAATTGAGTAATATAATGATTCTTTTCCTTTTGTGTCATTTACTGTTTAAACTGCCCAATGATTGCACTGATTAACCATGTCATCTATTTTGTGTAGCAGGTTAAAAAGAAGCTGAAAAAATCCACATAAGAAAACTATAAAATCTCTATGGAGGTCAGGTTTCCTGAAATCCAATTATTGATTTCAGTATAACATTCAGGCATATTTTTTCCGTTATAGAGATTACCTTCACCAATGTTTAAATAAAATATATACCACACCAAAACAGGATATAGAATAAGGTGCTTTTTCTTTATTTTTCCATTCAGTCTATTTTTTTACTTTAAGTTAAGATGTCTCCCTGTAATGCCTAGACAAACTTGCTTTCCTGTGCTGACAGAGCAGAGGCAGCTGGTATCGATCTGCAGATCTTAGAGCAGTAATAGGAATGTAAACTCAACCCTGGCCTGTCTTCCATCAAATCATTGCTGGTTCCAGCTTCCTTTCAGCGGAGATGTGCATTCATCTTCCCACCTGTCAATACGTCCTGATGGAGCTTTTAGACACTTATCAATATTTAAATGCCGCTCTTATTGACTCAGCAATTACACAGTAATTGATTTAAGACTGATTATCATCATGTTAACATTTTAATACTTAGATAGTAAAAGAGCTAATCCAAACTGATTGCGGTTGCTTAAGACAATTTTACAACCTACTATTTGTGTTTAATTTTTTTTGATGAAAGAAAGATTCAAGTACATGTTTTCCTCCACTCCCTGATGTATAAGATCAGTTTGTATCGAGCCACTGCCACACACTTCATTTATTTTGCTAACAGTTTCTACAGATGGTTCTCACTTTCTGTTAGCATGTATGCCTTGTGATAATGATGGAGGTCTGACTGCCGTATGTGGCTATAGACAAAAGAGACAAAGAGACAGGGAGAAAAGGTAGACAGCACAGGGTGTAGGTCACGGCACATTAGTTAGCCTTTGAAATATGTTGCAGAAAATGAAATATATTAAGAACTGCTGAGCTAAGAAAATATTCTTGCTGAATAAACAGCATTGGCATTACCTGGAATGGAAAGTCAGGAAGAGGAGTGCCTTAACCGACTTGACATGGAATGAAAAGTCAGAAAGAAGAGTGCCTTAACCGACATGGCATTAATTAACCCAAAATATTGATTTTGGCAGGCTGTTTAATGTATAAACTCCTATCACTGGAATGTATAAAATACGGCTTAAGATGTTATACCTTGCTGTAAGTTTCGTTGATTTGTAGCCAACTGCATCATCACCTTCTGAAGCTGCTTATTCCATTACTGGACCGTGGGGACTTGAAACCTATACTAGCAGAATCAAGCAGTAGAATGCAGGGTACATTACAGTATACTGGGTCAATTTAGAGCTGCCAATAAACCTTACATGCATGTGTGACATTTAGGATTGAATCACTCACAGGCTATCGCCAAACTGGGAATAATGTCTATTCTGGGAATAAGCTATGTGGCAGCTTGCAGTGCAGGAGGCAAAGCAGGAAACAGCCCTGGACAGGGCACCAGTCCATCATAGGGCTTCATTAAATGTAGTCAGCTTTTAAAGATAAACTTGCAGTAGAAGTAGGGTTGCCGACATCCCTTATATACAGGACATGTCCCATATTTGATCATTTTGTCCCCTGTCCCATACTGACCTTTCAGGGACACCCAAATGTCCCATATTTGGTTCATTTTCAAATTTCGTAATAAAAACATATTTTTACTACCTTCTTAGAGTACTTAGTTGTAACTTTATAACTACAGTAATTATACTTTTTTTTCTCAGATTCTCTTGATTAAAATAACCCAAATGTAACAAGGAAACTAGTGTTTGCTGCCTGTTTGCAACTTGTGCTATGGTTGGCTGAGGACAGCGACACTCTTACCGTTTTGCTCTCCAGCCGTGCTGCTGTGCAGTTCTGTATCAGCATTGCAACATACAGTGACTGTCAACAAAGTGTGTTGTTACTATTTGCCACGGCCCACTTTTTTTCTAACTGCCTGTATTAAATAAAATAATATTTCTCTGTTGTCTGTATTAAATAAATATTTTCAAATGATTTCACTTTTACAGAGTTTTTGTTAAGCTTGTATTAAACAATTTTCAAATGATTTTACTTTTGTTTTCCTCATAACCCATTAAAATCCTTGCTTTATGTTTTTAACTTTTGTCTCTACTTTTATATAATATATTGGTCTGGGTGTGTAGGGGCATGTATGAATTTACATATAGTAATATAGAGAGAGATTTTAAGAGTGTGCCACATTTCTAATTTTTGAATCTGGCAACCCTAGGTAGAAGTCTAATTAAACTACTGTATATACACTCACTAAACAAATTATTTGGAATGAAGTCAGAATTCAGAAAAGCCTTAGTTCTTTGTGACGTGGATTCCACAAGATGTCGGAAGCATACCCTTCAGGTTCTGGTCCAAGATGACATGATTGCGTCATACAATTTCTGCATATTTGTCAGCTGCACATTCATGCTGCAAATGTATTGTTCTTCAGTATCCCAAAGATGTTCTATTAGATTTGGATTTGGTGACTGGGAAGGCCACTGAAAAACACTGAACTCATTGGCATATTCATGAAATCGGTTTAATATGAATTTTTGATTTTTAACATGGCGCATTATCATGTTGGACATAACCATTAGAAGATGAACAAATTGTGGCCATGAAGGGGATACACATGGTCAGAAACAATATTCATATAGGTCATGGCATTCAAGTGATGGTTGATTGATATTATCAAGCCCAAAATGTTCCAAGAAAACATTTCCCACACCATTGCATCACACCCACCAGCCTGCACTGTTGATTCAAGGCAGGCTGGGTACATGGACTCATGCTGTTGGTTGCCAGTTTCTGAGCCTACTATCTCTGTAACCTCAGACCAGGCTATGTTTCTCAAGTCTTTAACTGCCCAGTTTTGGTGAGCCTCACCCACTGCAGCCTCAGCTTTTGTGGTCTTCTACTGTTGTAGCCCATCTGCTTCAAGGTTCAATGTGTTGTGCATTCTGAGATACTTTTCTGCTCACCACAGTTGCACAGAATTTTTATCCGAGTTACTATCAGTTTTTATCTGAGCCTTTCAGGCATCTCGATTCAGCCTGGTAATGCTCCTCTGACCTCTCCCATCAGCAAGATGTTGAGTAAACTCAGGAGGCTGTCGTATGCAAAATCATAGGAGATCAGCAGTTGCAGAAATATTTAAACCTGTCCATCTGGCACCAACAATCATGCCAAGGTCAACATCACTGAGATCAGTGTTTTTTTTTTTTTTTTGCATTTTATTGATTTTATTAAAATTCCACACAAGCAAGCCAAGTTTAACAGTACCAAATCAACACCCACCCATGAGAAAGAGAGCAAGGCCATGGAGAGTAAAATTTTAAACTAGTAAAAATAAGTTCTGCACAGATCTTCTAAGCGAGAATTTGATTTTTTTCCAGTTTCAAATAGTATATGACACCAGTTACCCACTGACTTAAAATAGGAGAGTTAGGATTCTTCCAGTTGAATAAGACAAGTCTATATGTTAGTAGTGTAGTAAAGGCAATTACAGTTTGTTTGCCCTTTTCCTTTAAGCCCCTCTGTAAGCCCACCAAACACAGCTGTTAATGGGTTACGAGGAATTGTGACACCAAGGCTGTCTAATAGGCATTTAAAGATTTTGGTCCAGAATGACGTTAATTTGGTGCAGGCCCAGAACATGTGGTCCAGTGAGGCTGGAGCTTGATTGCAGCGTTCGCAGGTTGGATCTCACCCTGGAAACATTTTGGACTATTTTTAAATGAGAGAGATGTGCCCTATATATAATTTTAAGTTAAATAATTGAATGCTTTGCCCATATGGAGCGCCAGTGAAATCTGTGCATTGCTACCTTCCACTCCTTTTCTGAGATGTTGAGTGAGAGATCGTTTTCCACTGTTCTCTTGGATCTTTCTAAGAGAGAGACTGTAAAATGGTTTTACATGTTACGGAGATGAGATCACATTTTTTTACCCGTTTTGGTGTTTGATATGAGCATTAATTTAAGCTCCTGACCCGTATCTGTATGGTTGTATGCATTGCAGTGCACATGATTGGAGGATTAGATAATTACATGGGCAAGCAGGTGTACAGGTGTTTGTAATAATTTTCTCTGTGAGTATATATTGAAGTTTACAAATCTATAAAAGAGAAACCTTTTACCTGCTGATTGTAAAGGGTTAGAGATCAAGGTAAATCCAGCACAGACATCACTTACTAAAATCCTTGCTGCTAATACTCTTTTTATGACACCTCCACATGACACCCAAACACTTTAACAATCTTTAGGAGTATCCTTGGTGAATGATCAGAACATATACTCTGGTTGATCTTTACCAGTAAGATTAATAAAATTCACTTTTCAGTGATCATATTGCACAGTATTTATAAATTACAATATGTGCTAAACACTACTCTCAGGGCTCTGATTCCAACCTGGCATAATAAACACGTCAGCTCTCAGCTGGTTTGGCAAAACTGACTTTTCATACAATATTGTATCTTCAGGTCTCTGCTGCTGATGTATAAAGCTGTTAATTCCAACACCCAAGATTACCTGTCAACACTGATTGCCTCATATCGACCTGCCAGACTTCTGAAATCCTCTGATGCCAGTCTTCTCACTATTTTAAAGGCTTGTTATGCAACCCATGGTGAACACTCCTTACGATCTGTGTCTCCTGCTCTTTGTAATTCTCCCATCAGGTATGTCTGTGAAGCTTCATTAGTGCTTATTTTCAAATCAGGTTTATATTTTTTCTTTTGTTTTACAATTAAATTTTTTGATACCCAAGGAAGTGAACTACTGTACTGTCAGCTCATACAAATAGTCAACTCCCTTGTGCCATCAGTTCATAGATACATATGTAGAGTTTTTAATGTTTAACTCCTACTGTAGCAGGTTACCTTGAGTTAAATCTTTCACTGCATGTTTTTGATTTATTAAGCTCAGTATGATTGGAAGAGCCAAAATATGTTGACCACTTGTTCAATATGCTGTTATTCTTTGGTGTGCCACTAAAACTGGATTTTTATGGATCTTAAAAGATCACTGGCGGTGTCCTGTTATATCTGGACTTTGGCAGCAGATCCTGTAATTGCAAGGTAGAGTTGCTAAAGACTTGTTAGACTTGTTGTTCCAACACATCCCACAGATGCTTATTTGGAGGCCAAGTCAACGCCATTCACTAACACTTTATGCAATATGGAAGGGCACATTATCCTGCTGAAGATGCCCCTTTTTGCTGTAGAATACCATTGCCATGAAGGGCATACCTGGTCTGTAACTATGTTTAAATAAGCATGTGTGTGAATTGACGCTCAAATGAATGCCTGGACCCAAGGCATCAAACTCCGTCTCAATGCATCCTGGTTCCACCTCTTTCCTAGATAAACAATGCACAGATACCTCTGGCTATTCACATGATCTATTAGAAAATGGGATACCTTGGACTAGGCAACATTCTTCCACTGATTGAAGGCCTAGTTGCCACTGTAGTCACTTTCCATGGTGCACAAGGATTAGCATGGGCACTCAGTGTCCTGTAACTACACATACGCAATAGGGTTTTAGTGCACCTGGTTATTGTGACACATTATACCAGTAACCATCTTTAAAATTATCTGTAATTGCACCACAGTAGCCCTTCTGGTAGCCCCTAACAGACAAGATAGCCTTCATTAATCTCTCAGATTGATGGTGGTGGTTTGTAGTTTTTTTCTTCCTCAGACAGCTGTCAGTGGTTATTCAATATGGCTGTTTGTAAGAATTCCATAAGCCCTGCCTTTATAGAGATGTTCTGACTCCATCATTTAGCCATAGCAAACTGTCCCTTATCAAGGTCACTCAGGTCTTTACCTGCCCATATCTTCTTCATTCAACACATCAGCTCTGAATTCCTAATGTCAGCTTACCTTCTAATAGATCCCTGACCTTGACATGCACCCTTATTACAAAACAGCAGACATCATTCACTTCATATGACAGCAATAATGCAAATTGATTAATGAAGTAAAAGGCTCCTTATCACTCTCAATGAAACCCTCTATAACACCCTAAAGATCTGCAGTGGCTGCAGGTTTTCACTTTAACAAGTTAATAAATTAGAACCCATTTTTTACTAATGAAATATTCTTTATTGGTATTTTAGGGATTAGTTTTTGTTAACTTGCTGGTTACATTTCAGAAGACTTAATAGCTTATTATAGTTTTAAACTACTGCATTAAAGTTTTCATTTTTGCCAGTTTTCTCTACCAGTCATCAATTAATAATGAAGTGCAAATAACAAAGGAACCACCATCTCTCCAGACAACCTGCGTCCATTTAAACCAATGGACATATATCACAAAATAGCTGTGTTAGTACAATGTCTCAAGATAAATGAAAGAGAATGGATAAACTTATGGATAAAGTTTTCAGAAAATAAAAAATTAATACCATTTTTGGTTTGGAAGAATGAAAGCACTAACAAGGCATAAAATTAGATATATACTTTCATTATTTGTTAGGACTGACCTCTAATTATGAAACTTTTTGGAACAAAAACGTGCAACCAATGTGCACATCCAGGACCATTAGGGAGCACCCCAGCTTTGTAAATTACTTTGTAAAAAGCCAGAACGGCAGATGTTTTTTTCAAAAGAGACAATATTTAAAATCTTGTCTTAGTTTAGCCATTTGTTTCCCTTCCGTTGAACTTTTTGCCCATATCTCTTTGTGGCTTATTTTTGTACTGTAGTGTTTATCCAGTGTGACGGATGGCCGGGATGCCTCCACGCTGGAAAGACCAGGGAATGGAGCTTATCAAGAGCAGTACCTCCCCCAGAGCGCTAGATGCCAGCACCACTGGGTTGCAGTCGTGCCTTGGACTCCCGCATGGCTCCATGGGACCTGGAGTTTGGTGCAGCCCTGTTGGGTTCCGTGGGTGCTGCCAGGGGGTGCTGCAGCTGCTGCTGAGCCCTTGAGTGCAGCTCTTCCGCCAAACCTGGAAGTGCTGCTGGAAATGCGTCAACGAGCACCTGGAGCACTTCCAGGTGCCTTATAAAAGGAGCCAGCAAACACAAAAGAGTTGGGAGGGAGTAGATGAAGATTGTCTGGAGGAGTGTAGGAGGAAAAGAGAAAGAGAAGAAAATAAAGAATTGTATTGTATTGTATTGTACTGTGACTGTGTTGTGCTTGTGGGAAATGGGGAAGGCGTTTCCCACAAGGGGAAAAAAAAAAAAAGTGTGTGCGTTGAACTTGTGTCCCACGCCTGTCTGTGTCGGGTTTGGGTACCAGTGTGCCCCCTTGTGCTCCACACCTGTCTCTTCAGTGCTCTTCTGAATAAATGTGTTGAGCCACTTGTTTAGACAATGGAGTTTCTCCCAATATAGACAATGCTCAAGACACAGTACAAGAACAAAGGCATGTATTGTGGCATTCCTTATATTATCTGCCAGTACAGTACAATGTGCACTTGAAATTGACCTTCTGAATCTGCTTTTTCCATTTCCGTTTCTCATGAGTACATTGGCCACAAGACAGAAACTACCCATGGATGGGACACATTGAGGAACCGTTTCACCATAATTTAGGAAGTTATTCTCCTAACAATTATTTCATTCTGTTCAGAAGTTGTAAATTTAATATACAGTTCATGATATCAAAACACATCCTTAAAAAATGAAATAGCATTTTAAAACTGATGAGTCTAACTTAGCAGGAAGAATTAGCCAGTGGATAGAAATGCAGCTGAAGCCAAAGACATCATCTAGTATATGCAACCAGGGTTCTGACAACTCTTTTTCTCAAATGTTGCTGTCAGGGCAGCTGAATTCCTTGAAAATAAAAACCAAACTGTAAATCTGGTAGCTTACACATGTTTTACACACATATAAGATTGAAAAAAAAGAACCACCATAACTATCTCTTTTATATTGATAACAAATAGACTTTTGATTTTTCTTTTTCTAGTAAAGGGCAAACCAAAACACAACGTCCTTCAGTTAGGCCTTAAACATGGGACAATTGTTCATTTAAACAGAAATACCAGAAAAATGGCAGAGATTTTTAACCATGTAATTTAAAGTACTTGTTATTTTTAGTCATGTGGTTTACAGTTCAAATGCAGCTGCTCCTTTATTGTTCTTATCAGGTTTTTACCTCACCCTGAACCCTAGTTATCAGAGTTGGATCTCTCTTACAGTTTCAGTCTTTATATTTACATTAAATTATTCATTTAGTTAGAAGACACTTTCATGGAAAACAACCAACAAATGAGTTGGCAATATGAATCTAAGGACTGTTTTGAACAAGTGTAGCAGGAAAGGGTCACAAAGTGGTTCACCACATGTGAAGAGCTATAAAGCTAGCATAAAATAAAGATCAATTTAACAATATGGAAGATATCTACAGAGCAAAAACAATTCTTGAACAATTTCGTAGATATTTACAAGAAAGGAGGTAGGCAGCTCTTTCCACCAGCTAGGAGTCTGGATTGTAATTTGATAAAATGAAGAGGTGACATCACCAGATGCTGTTCACTGGTGGACCTGAGTGGGCAAGAAGGACCATAGCACCTCACCAGTGTCTCCATAGACACAGGTGCTGACCCATTGACTACTCTGTAGACAAGCATCAAAGATTTGAACTTAATGCATGCTGCTAAAGGGAGCCAATGTAGTGAACTGAAGAGAGGAGTGACATGCACTCATCTTGGCCAGCTGCATAAAAGATCGGCCTCTGCATTTTGGACTATCTGCATTGTCTTGATAACACATGTGTGTCCAGAGGCAGCCTTAGGGGTGTGCGGGGTCTAGGGCTGACCAACACCACGTGGGGCCGGTTACGTCATATGCTGTGACCGATATGTGTGGACTGTATAACTTTACGTGCAAATTTAACAAAAATAATGTTAACATACAGTACGGATTTTCTCATTACAGTATTCATCTAAATTTTGCGTGCAAGATAACACGCTGACTTTATCAAAATATAGTATAACAATGTAATCTATTAAAAAAGTTCAATTCATAATTCATGACAATACCATGACAGGGTGGAATGCAATGCAGTGTAATACGGAAATTAGCAGGGCCTCTTCTAGAAAAGTACCCAAATTGCAAGTATACTCTGAGTCTCGATATGCAGGATGTCACGGTCATAACTCACGTTGATCTCATGTCAGCCGGTTATCATTAGCGATACATGTTTTTGTGCCTTAATATTTGGACATGTTTATGGCCTACAAATAAAATGTGAGTTTTAGTGTTTTGACAGGAAGTGTGAAATTAATGTAGAGGTATAATCATGAAATCTCTTACCGGTTTCCAGGTTCAGAGACGAAAATCCACTTTTCCTGCCTTCCGATTGGAAAAGTCATTGATGACATCTTCGTAGTCTAATCTGGATGTAGTGTCTTTTTCTATTGATAGCAGAAGCCAACCCAGTGACTAATGGGCTATACCTATTTTAGGAAGGGATTATACTGGCGACCCTTTTAGGAGAATGTAGGTGGACAATGGAATTTTTTCAAAGACGTATATGCACAGAATTTGACTTTGAAGACGGATTTTAGAAGGGTTCCTCTTAGGAGCATCTCAAATATATATATATATATATATATATATATATATATATATATATATATATATATATATATATATATATAATGGAGAATATAACTAATCAAATCCACTCAAACGGGGTGACTGCCCCAGGCCCCTCGCCTAAGGGGGCCCCACTTCTACAGTTCTCCTCACAGCACAGAGAAACCGCCCAGCAAGTGCACTTAGCTTGACCCCTTCTGGTTTCCCAACCATTAAAACCCTGGCTGCCCAGAAGGAGACATCATTTTGGCAAGAGTGACCAGCCAGAGGGACCTCCTGAGAAAACTGACTCTAATCCACATCTAAGAGGCGAGTCTTTATTTGTTGTTCGGTGCACAAAGCCAAGGGCTGCAATGCCTAAGAAATATTTCTTTTTGTGTTAAGACTTTCTGTTATTAAATTGGACAACCGCATCCAGTGACCTGTCATTCCTGCACTTCGCCACAGAGGATACAAATCAACATATATTACATTTAACAATTTAAGTTACCTTTATTACCCTCCAAATATCTTCCAGTAAATCACTCTGTAGTGCCCTGTGTCTGACTCAAAAGCACATTTCTCAGGTGGTCATTGAGGGTCAGAGGGGGTTGGCATAACTTAAGAAGCTGGCCATTAAAGCACTGTCTGAAATTATGGACGAAGGCTGCAGACAGAGCACTTAAAGAAGCATTTCCTGCACATCTCCCTGCTCCTAAAGTCCATCAGCCTGTTTATGTGGCCGTTAGTAAACCTCAGGTTGGACCCTGGGAGATAGTGTGGCAGACAGGTTACCTTTGTTTCCAGGTAAGTGAACTTAGATGTTGGTGGTGGCATGCATTTGCAAGTATAGAAACAAGGCAGCTGGGAGATTGTGGAGCCGCTGAAGACCTGCACAACATAGAGAATCAGCTGCTAAATAAACCAACAGTCAAGGCCTAGCTACAACCTATCTTGCCCAAAGTGCCATGTTCATTCTTTAGTCTCTCATGCCCCTGGGTTGTTACGATTTGAACTCTTACATTTGAAGTCCATTAATGCATATTATTCACATTTGTTATTTATACACTCTATTTAATTTACGCATAGGTTTATGCACATTTCCATCCCTTTCTTATATGCATTATATCATTCACTTAGTCTTTTTGTGCACAGAATATGACAATTAGATCCATTTAAATCTTTAGATATGAGTGATGTTCTGGCTAAAGGGGGGTTCTGTGTCTGGTCAGTCCATCTGACTCACATATGGCTTTCTCAGCATCAAAGTGGCACTTGATTGATTGAACAAACCTCTTACTCTTCACACTTCAGCTGCCATATGTCAGCATCTTTCAGTCATCTTCAGACTGTCAGCATCTTTAAAATCTCTGCATAGTAAAGAAGCTTAGGCCTTACATTTTTACATTGGACTACAAAACGGCATCTTTTCTTCATCATTATGTTAAGCATTATGCCTTTTGCATATCCTTAGCCAAACATGTTTGTGGGCTATGCAGATGTAAACCTGTAGTGTTCAGCCTGCTTTCTGCTATTCACATTATCTTCTCTAAAATATCTGGATGTCTCGTGTTCAGGTTTCTCATAACCCCTAAGAGCAATCATAGAAGAACTAAAGAGACAAGAAAAAAGAATGTGCCGTACAACATATCCAACGTTCATACTTTGGTGTAGTTCTATTCAGTGAAACTGAGAAGCTAGATGTGGAAAGTCACCTAAATGAAATATTTAGACAAATCTGAAACATGTCCATTTTGGTATTGTATTACATAGTATGTAGCTGAAAAGCAAAAATGGCCAGTGTTGATTGTGTTTGTGGTTTGACATTGCTAGTGAGAAATTAATGGTAGATGTGCTGATGACCCAATACATTTTGCTTGTGCTCTTGGAAAACTGCATGATTATACAAAAGTTTTAAAGTGAAAGAATCTTTCATCCCATATTATTTTTTCACTGTTTGCTAATTAGATACATTTTTCAAAAAAAATGTTTCAAGAACTTTAAATGAGTTATCATTTTAAAAACTGACTGGTTAGTTAATTCTGGATTCACTCTTGAGTTAAACAATGTCACACATGATCTCCTTATGGGCTCTGTCGAGGGGTGTAATAACCTGCCAGGATAAGAGGGGGTGCTGTCGCTACATTTTCATCTCCTTCTCTTCCAACAGCTCTAAGAAACTGCCCTGTGAGGGCAACTGACTCCACCCCTTCCAGTTCACCATCCATAAAAGCCCCGGTTTCCCAGAAGGAGGTGTCATTTTGACAAAAGTGACCTGCCCGACGAAGCTCCCAAGCAGACTGACCCTGACTTATGGCAAATGCTGAATCTATTCTCAACAGGCTTTTGTAGCCTGAACACAAGGGCAAAGATGCCAAAGAAGCATACTTTTTATATTATTTTGATTATTAAATGGGTTGACCTGGTTAGCATCCAAAATTTTTTTCTGCCATCCTGTCGTTCCAGCACCTGGGCAAAAAGTGCATTATGTTTTGTTATTTAAAGACATTTCTTCTTAATTTATATCACTGTTTATATATATACATATTAGAAAAATTTGCACATTATATGTTACTAATAAGAGGAAACATACATTGAATGACACATAAACTCATTTTCCCACTTATTTGCAGGGGCAGTTATAGTATATATAACTATATATATATATATATATATATATATATTGTGAAGGATGGCCGGCCATTTATTCCGCCCAATACCCCCAAGCCGCCAGGTGGAGCCCTTCTTGCAGCGTGGAGGTCCCCAGAAGACCAGCAGGGCATCATGGACAATGGAGTTTTTATGCAAAGCCCTGCTGGATGCCGTGGGGGCAACAGGAGGGAGCTGCAGGGAGGACCAAGGGCTTCTTCGTGCCCTGTGACCCGGAGGTTCGCCATAGGAAGAGCGACGGACTTCCGGGTTGAAGAAAAGGACTATTTACCCTGACCCGGAAGGAATAAGGACTTGTGGACTGTTGGGCAGAAACACCTCCGGGTCAGGGAGTATAAAGGACTATGGGAACTCCCAGACAACGAGCTGAGCTGGGTGGAAGGGTGGCAACGCGTCTGGGAGCTGGAGGATTGGTTTATTTGAAAATTGTTGATTTATATGAGTATTGTGGTGGAGAATGTGCTTTGTGCACTGTGGAAGAAAAATAAAGTCAACATTTGGACTTTTACCTGGTGTCTGGAGTCGTGGACAGGGGTTCAAGGGAGCGAGAGCGCCCCCTATCGTTCACAGTGGCGTAGCCGGCAGGATACTCTAGCGTCGTTTGCAGAGGACCTGAATAAAATATTTCTGTGAGTAACGAACCCCGAGAAGACTACGGAATCAGGAATCACCACAATATATATATTATATCCTTATATATAATTTGATACTATCCATATGTATGGTATTCGCCTCAGTACCCCGTATGTATGGTGTTCGCGTCAATACCGCGACTCAATACAAGTTAGAATGATGCAATGGAACACTCCCTCTGTAGTTAGAACATAACATGGCAAACGCGGACGCAGTATTGCATGATTGGCTAAGAATGTTTCAAATGCTACAGTGACGCCGATGGACGGCCGAGTATAGTAAGTCGGTGTTGGTTCGAGCAGATAACAGTAATTTCGTTGTTGTTTTGGAACGTTGGTTTGGTGGAGCGTACTTTTCAGGACTAACATTGTTGACTGACTTAAACCCCTCGACAGCTCCGGAACCATAAGTAATTTAGAACGTATCGCCATTTGCTTGGTACGTCGAAATCTTTCTTTGGGCAGTTCGGTTTTGGCATCCATCCTTTTGACATCTATTGGCAAACTGAGTAATGACGGCTGGGTATTAACAACGGTCATTGTTTAAATTTTAGCCGATCTCAGATCTATAATGACCATGCCAACATAATAATTACTCCGACTCTGATTAGACTCCTAAAATTGTTTTGAAAATTTGTTTGCCGGAAAAAATCAAATGAGGTGTGCCGAAGACCTGAGTTCACGTCTCGCAGCCCTGTTTAAACAGGAAGCTCTTCATTACATGGCTGAAAAGGTCTATTTAAGTACAAATCAGTGCCATGATAAGAAAATCATTTCAAGGACTTAAAAAAAAAAACAAATAATTCTTTGCAAAGAAAGTATGGATTTCACAAACGTAGAATTTGTAGCCCGATTCGATCAGGCTCCTAGTTGCTATTACTGTAATATGTTTAGTGGATTTAGAACAGCAGGTTATTATCCTGGCAGCAGAATTTTGAATAAATTGTAAGCGGTGGATACATTTTTGTAGGATGACAGATAGAATAGCATTACAGTAATCTATATGTGAGGTGACTAGGGCATTAACCAATACTTCTGTACTGTGTTGCGTAAGAACAGGACCAAGGCTAGAAATGTTTTGGAGATGGAAGAAGGCAGTCCAAGAAATGTTAATTATATGGGAGGAATTATTTAATAAAAATAATAATTATTATAATATTATTTAGTAATTGCCATTATTAGGGTATAAATGGATATAAATAATTGCATATAAATGATTTGCCAAAATCTGTTGTATGTAAACGATACTGTTTTAAACGTTATTGTTTTTTCATCAGAACTCCCAGTTTCCACGTCTACCTGTATTAGTTTAAATTGCACTTTTGCCACTCACGATAGGGCGGACGCGCTGACGTATCATGTCAACTGGGCAACACAATGAATGCGATGTCTATCTATATATGTCTATGTTTTCCGTAGCCTGCTACAGGAAGGTACTCTCTCGACCACTAGCATTGGTTTCGCTCCATGCTATTTTCGTTATACTGCGACGGTTGTTTCCTGAGCCTTTGTTATACTGAATGCCTTTCTCACTGTTTTCTGTTCCTATTCTTACACCGCTGTATGCTACAGCGGGTGTCGGCTAGTATATATATATATATACATATATATATATATATATATATATTGTGGTAGTTGACCTGGACACAGACAGGCAGACACGTTCATCTCACCCACAATCACGTTTATTTACAATTAAAAAGTGCACCACAAAACCCCCAAAGTCCTGGCCACAACAATGCCTTACTTCTTCAGGCCGCCTCCTTGCCTCCTTTCTTCCAGCTCAGCCCACTCCGCTCCCGACTCTCGCCCTGAATGAAGGAGCGGCTCCTTTATCCGCACCGGATGAGCTCCAGGTGCTCCCCGGCAATCTCCCGCTGACACGCCCCAGTGTGGCGGAAGTGCCGGTTGTTCTCCTGGAAGCTCTCCGGGTGTCCCTGCTTCTCTTCCCCCCAGCACTTCCTGGTGTGCGGAAGTGCTGAGGTCCAGGGTCCCCAAGGCATTGGGGTGCCTCCTGGCTTCCATGCCCTGAACCCGTGGCCCCCAAAGCAACCAGGAAGGCATCCCCCACATGATCCCAGATGGGTACACGCCCACTTCCGGTCCTCCAAGGCATCCCGGCTGGTTGGTGGCCCCTGGCATCCTCGACAATATATATATATATATATATATATATATATATATATATATATATATATATATATATATATATACCTGTATATCGTAATCCCTCCTCGATCGATAGGTGAAAATCCGCGAAGTAGAAACTATATGTTTGTATGGTTATTTTTATATATTTTAAGCCCTTAGAAACTCTCCCACACTGTTTATAAATATTCCCCACAGAGTCATACAGCATAATCCCTTTGTATTCTCTTAGATATTAGGGAAGATTCATTGAAATTATGTATATAAACACACTGTTTATATACAGTTAAACCTAAATATTATTTTAAAGATATTGAGTGTCTCCGATATCACATATGTTACAACCATTACGATAGACAGGCCACCAGCAATAAATACGTACAATGCAAGAAAAATAGTATACAGTAAATGTGTGTACAGTGACACTAAACATACGTACATGTACTAAGTACTGTAAGTAGAAAATTAATTATGGTTACTCACCAACAATGACACAATGACTTGTCCAATAACAATGAGTTTAATTTTACTGCACAACAAAGGAGAGCGTTACAGCTCTTCCAAAGGAGCCACTTCAGGCAATTGTGTAGCACTGCCGTTGTTCTTCTTCTGGCAGTCTTCAATCCAAATCCCTAAAGCAGATTCCATCCAGACTACTGCCTTATTACATCCACTTACAACTCTGGTTAAAAGGACACTGCGGCCGTAGATCTTATATTCCTTTCCTACTTTTTAAATAAAAAGAATCGTAGCCTTCAACAAATCCAAAACGTTTACCTTTTCAGCAATCATTAACATCTTCCGTTTGCGCTTGGGCACGGCCCCTGAAGCAGTAGCAGATCATTTTGGAGTCATAATGAAGGGCTTGACTATGCACAAAGATAAACACAAAAGAGCACAACTCTTTACACAGCGAAACACGTTGATGCTGAATGAGCGAGATGAGACTTCCTGATTAACACTGCATTCAGCATGCAGGAACTTAACTGCGTGCTCTGATTGGTTAGCTTCTCAGTCATCCGCCAATAGTGTCCCTTGTATGAAATCAACTGGGCAAACCAACTGAGGAAGCATGTACAGGAAGTAAAAAGACCCATTGTCTGCAGAACCTGCAAAGCAGCGTAAAATTCGCGTTATATATTTAATTATGCTTTCATATAAAATCCGCGATAGAGTTTAGCCGCGAAAGTCGAAGCGCGATATAGCGAGGGATTACTGTATATATATATACATATAGTACAGTGGAGTGTGTACGCCTGATGAGCCCAAATAAGGGCGAAATACGGACTACTGTAACTTCCGGCTGGAATATCCACGTGTGCTGTCTAAGCCACTGCAGATGGTTCAGAATGAAACAGCCTGCCTTGTATTTAACCAGCCAAAACGGGAATGTGTCAGTCCTCTCTTGAAGTTGCTACAATGGCTTCCTGTAGTAGCATGCATCAAGTTCAGATCCCTGGTGCCTTCCTACAGAGTAATCAATGGGTCAGCACCTGAATATACAGTACAGTGAACCCTCATTTATCACGGTTAATCCGTTCCAGACTCTACTGTGATAAATGAATTTTCATGAAGTAGGATTCTTTATTTATAAATCGAATATTTTCGCAGTTAGAGTATAGAAAACCTGTTTACGACCTTCTAAATACGTTTTTTAACATTATTAGAGCCCTCTAGACATGAAATAACACCCTTTAGTCACCATTACACTCGTATTACCCAATATATTTGACAAAATAAGAGCAAATAAGACATATTAGACGTTACAAATATCATATTACTAGGCGCACTCGTCTTTTAAGGCGACCGACTTTTATCCTCAATTTTTGTGCGCTCCATGTGTACATCAGGCATGTAAGTGTAGGGAATGAGAACATCAAAGCGCCCATTCATAACATCTCCCCTCAAGTGCCTGTCCAAAGACGTACAATGTCAGCCCGAATCTGTACCGCTAAAGACGGAGTTTCATGCACTAAATAAGCTATAGATGAGAATAAGCAAGCACCATCTCCCCTGATATTTACTACGCGGTGAGGCATTTGTACTCCATCAACATTAATTATTTCCAGAGACATAATTTTGTCCATCGCGCACAAAAGCAAGGGAACGATGAGAGCACCAGAACTCTGCTCACATCGCGTCGCTTCATACCTCAAGCCGCAAGTAGTAAGTCTGTAATAAGCGGAATACCGATACGCTTTGCACTCACGGGACGGTAGGGCAATCCCGAGCGCTTTTATCTAGTAGATTATTGTACTGTACATTTAATTGCACTCAACCACTAACCTATGAAGGCACGACCTCAGTAAGAGAGTTTTCAGAGGTGGTGCAGTATCTTCAGCAGGTGCGTTGTTGTCTTCAGTGAAGAAGTATTTGGAGTAGGCAGTGGGTGTCTGGGTGCGCGGCTGAAGAACATCTTGATAGGCAGTTGCTGGCGCTGTCTTTTCATATGCGTGAGGAGGCTTTTGTAGGGTATTGCCATCTTTAATCATATCCAAGAGTTTCACCTTCTCCTGGATAGTAAGCATCTTCCTCCGGCGCTTAGTTTTATTGTCAGAAGGCTTAGAAAAAGCAGCACGTTTAAGAGCCATCGTAGGGCTTAGATAAAAGTTCTCAGAAAGCGCATGCGTAGTGACGTAAGCGTGTATGAGGAAAAAATCACGATAGAGTGAAGCCGTGAAAGTCGAAGCGTGATATAGTGAGGGATCACTGTATGGAGACACAGGTGAAGTCCTATACTGCTTCTTGTCCACTCAGGTATGGTGATGCCACCTCTATGTCTCTTCAAGTCTCAATCCAGACTCTTTTCCTGTGTAGTTCCCACGTGGTGGAATGGTCTGCCCACCTCCATTCCTACTGCTGACTCACTCAATGTATTTAAGAAGCAATTGAAGACCCATCTGTTCTGTGAATATCTGTCAAACTGATGAAGAAGAAGTCACTTTGGATGAAAGCATTTGCTAAGCAAATAAATATAAATGTAAAAAAATATAAAAAAACTATAATGTATTATTTTTCAATAGTGAAATTTAAAACGTATCATTAGTACCGTGGGCTACTGTAGACACAGCCCTTAAACCCTCTTATATGTGTCCTGCTCTACGAGCACATTCCCTAAACCTTGTTATTAGTCTCTTTGAAACTTATTAATCCTGAAAGACAGATGAGACATTATTAATTTTTCAGATTGCCTCACAACAAAAATACCTTCACATGAAAAATTTGTCACATGATTATGAATCAGTGGAGGGTTACAATGTGTTCATAATGGCTGCTGTCACGGAAACAAATTTCATCTTTAGAACAACTCGGGTTAAACATTATTTTCTTGTAGAAAACTGTGACACATACTAACATGTATAAAAGAACATGATTACCAGAAGATGAAAACGTATACACGTGGTGCTCTTAGACTTTTAGTACACCTGTCCAATTAAAACTATAAAATTAATAAGGTCTTGTATATGTGCTTCCTCTGCTGTCTTCAGCTCATCTGCTATAATTCCCATAAACCACCAGATGTTACTATTTTTGAAGCTCCAAAACTTCAGATTATTTCCTGGCACAATCAGGAAGAAGCCTTAGATGTTTCACTGGACTTTGCCTTTCGATCACTACTCTCCTCTACAGAACATGCAACCATTCATCCATTCCCACAGGGCAAAGGCACTGTTCAGCCCCACATGCTGTTAACTATTTATTATTTATTGAACTGTGCTTCCCTCTTTGTCTTGTCATTTATTAACACACCTGTCAGTCATGTCCCACACTCACTGTGGTGTTATAAATGTCTATGAAACTCGCGTAAAGCATGTAGGATCCATACTAAACATTTAAATACAATACATCCCATTTATCTCACGTAGGCACCCCTTTATCTCTTGTTTCGGTCACGTCCGAAACGTATCTTTAGGGTATATAATCCCCTGGGTCTGGTTAGTTGTGGTAAGCAGCAATATGAAGCCCTGTCTACACGCTTCTCTTTGTCTCAATCCGACTGTGGAAATCACTCGCCTTGTAAGTGTCTTTTAAAGCTTCATTGTTTAATGAATACTCTCTACTATGTATTGCTTTGTAAATCATTATTTATTGTCTTTGGATCTACAACTGTTAATACCTGTATGTTTCTTTTGTATATATTTCAGTTTACAATGAGGTACGTCCAGTAAAAGCCTTCAAGAAAGCTCACCCTTGTCGTTTTTATGTGGATGTGCTGAGTTGTTTAAGCTCTCTGCGGCTGCGTTGCACAGACAGCACTGAGTGAGGCAGAATAGGCACCATTCTCTTGCCAAAAAACAAAGCCACTTGTCTTCTTCCCCCCTTCCATCTTTAGGACTAGCAGATCTTGGTATATATAGACCTGAGGCCACAGGTCCGCCACACCCTCGACCCTCTGCAGTTCACATACCAGGAGAAGGTGGGAGCGGAGGATGCCATCATCTATAAGCTACACCGATCCCTCTCCCACTTGGACAGAGGCAGTGGTGCTGTAAGAATTATGTTTTTGGACTTCAACACCATCCAGCCTCTGCTCCTTAGGGACAAGCTGACAGAGATGGGAGTAGATTCACAACTGGTGACATGGATCATGGACTATCTTACAGACAGACCTCAGTATGTGCATCTCGGGAACTGCAGGTCTGACATTGTGGTCAGCAACGCAGGAGCGCCACAGGGGACTGTACTTTCTCCGGTCCTGTTCAGCCTATATACATCAGACTTCCAATACGATTCGGAGTCCTGCCTCGTGCAAAAGTTCGCTGATGACACTGCTATTGTGGGCTGCATCAGGAGTGGGCAGGAGGAGGAGTATAGGAAGCTAATCAAAGACTTTGTTAAAAGATGCGACTCAAACCACTTACACCTGAACACCAGCAAGACCAAGGAACAGTTGGTGGATTTTAGGAGGCCCAGGCCCCTCATGGACCCCGTGATCATCAGAGGAGACTGTGTGTAGAGGGTACAGACCTATAAATACCTGGCAGTGCAGCTGGATGACAAATTGGACTGGACTGCCAATACTGATGCTCTGTGTAAGAAAGGTCATAGCCAACTATACTTCTTTAGAAGGTTGGCGTCCTTCAACATCTGCAATAAGATGTTGCAGATGTTCTACCAGACAGTTGTGGCGAGTGCTCTCTTCTACACGGTTGAGCAAGCTCCTGTCAATCATGGAGAATCCACTGCATCCACTGAACAGTGTCATCTCTAGGCAGAGAAGCAGCTTCAGCGACAGACTGCTGTCACCATCCTGCTCCACTGACAGACTGAGGAGATCGTTCCTCCCCCACACTATGCGACTCTTCAATTCCACCCTTTAAACGCTAACATTATTCAAAGTTATTGTCTGTTTTTATCTGCATTTTTATTACTCTTTAATTTAATATTGTTTTTTGTATCAGTATGCTGCTGCTGCTGGATTATGTTAATTTCCCCTTGGGATTAATAAAGTATCTATCTATCTATCTATCTATCTATCTATCTATCTATCTATCTATCTATCTATCTATCTATCTATCTATCATTTTAATTTACAACTGTCAAATTCGAAGACAACCTTTCTACCCTTATCCAATTATTTAATTAATGCTTTAAATAGTGGATAGCAAGAACAGGCTCCACTATATAAAATCCAGAAAAGTGTAGGCAGCCAATTAGCTTAACTTTCCAGGGCTATGACTTTGTTTCTGACTTTCTCTTTTACAATTTTAATCTTCGTTCTTTTCAACTGACCATATTTCATCAGTTAATGGATGGATATTGCTGGCTTCCGTTTATGTTTAGTCAGTTCTACCTTGTTCTGTGTGTGTTTTGACAAATCTGCATTTTTAAGTGTACCAGATCTGTACTTAGTATGTAGTGTGATGTCCCCCAGGCCTCAGCAAGCAAACACAGAATAACAGTCCTGGGTTCAAATAAAGGTTGTTTCTTAACCACAAATACCTTCGTTATGGCACAAAAAACACAACCCACAATTTTTGCTTCTCCTCCCAATAACTCTCTCACCACTGCACTGCCCTCCTCCAGTCAAGTATTGCCTCTGCACCACCCATCTCAGACTTGACTGAATAAGGGAGTGCGGTCCTTTTTATTACGGACCCAGGAGTACTTTTGGTGCCAGGTCGAACGACCGATGGCAGTACTTCCGGGTCGTATGGAAGTCCATAATAGGGAGCTTGTCTCCCTACAGCGCCCTCTCGTGGTACCCAGAGATTGGAGCAGGGCTGCTTTGCCGGACTACATATCCCGGCATGCCCTGCTCGTTCCTAGCGGTACACCAAACTCCAGGGTTGCAGCCATCTTGCGTGTTAGGGGAATAAAAAACCTCCATCCGCATTTTTTCTTTTTAATTGGTTGTCCATTCACCTTTTCCGATTCTTCCTTCCAGGTGTATTCCCTTTCCTGGCTGGGATGTCTGTCCAGCCCGTGTGGCATCTACAGTAGTAAAATCTATACTTATATTTTAACTGAGAATTGTTCACAGCGCTCTGCGCCTGCACTCAGTGAAGAGCACTATACAAAAAATAATTTACATTGTATAAAGGCAGAGCAGCATCTGGTGCTTAATAATTTTTTTTTTATTTTACTTATATTTATTTGTGCATGAGCCACATCCTTACAAATAAAAGAAAAATTTAAACTTTTGCTTTCTGCAAGAGCTTATTTTGAGGTGCTTAATACTATAATTACAGTACACTATTTCCCAGAATATAGCATCAGTCATTTATTGTCCAACCTGCTTAATCTAATTAAGGATTATAGCTTTGGCCTATCTCTGCAGCATCAGATGTAAGAAACATTCCGGTTTGTCAATCGTTGTAAAGATGACAGGTTTCATTCATCGATTCGTTTCTTACTGGAACTTTTTCCAACGTGTGCTTTGTTTCCTTGTATGTATCAGGCGCTTCATATTTTTGCTGCCTTTTCAATTGTGTAATTGGTTTTGTTCAGCTCTTTGGAACTGTTGCTTTTATCTGTGCACTCGTCAGTTCACGTGAGCCACTCGGTGTACATGCATCGAAGGTTCCCAGCTGTGCTGGTGCCATCTCGTGCTATGTCCATGGCTGTATCCTTAGTCCTGGCACTTAAAACTTTCTCTCGCAGTTTAAGTTTGTGTCAAACACCACCCTGACCATCTCATCTTCCTCTCCATAAGCACAGTCCTTCACCCGTGAATATTTACCCGTGGCAGTTTGCTATTGGATTGCGCTGACGGACGGCCTTATATGGGCAGGCACTAAATTACAAGCGCCAGCGTAGCCTGTCTATGAACTTAATTTAAAGTGTAGGTTTACATGTGCTTTGTTTCAGTGCAGAACTCATGAATATGGTTGTATATGTCACTTTCCGCTTCTTATTGTTTCGCTGCCTTCTCAATTATATAATGCATGTTTTCTTCAGCGCTTTTTGAGGTCTTCCTGGTTTTCTATGTACTGGGTAATAAATGGAGAAAACTGCTTCCAGTTATGACCATTACGCGTAGAATTTCGATATAAAACCTGCCCAACTTTTGTAAGGAAGCTGTAAGGAATGAACCTGCCAAATTTCAGCCTTCCACCCACACGGGAAGTTGGAGAATTAGTCAGTGAGTGAGTGAGTGAGTGAGTGAGGGCTTTGCCTTTTATTAGTATAGATTATAGCTTCGGCCTCTCTCTGCAGCATCAGATGTAAGAAAAGAACCATCCCTGGTTGGGTAATCAGCTAGTTTCATGCCTCCACTGGCATTCACTCATAAGGGCCCAATTTTAATGTTACAAATTAACCTAACACCTGCATCCATGGGATGAAAACCTGTGTACCTGCTTGAAAACCCACACAGAAACTACATGGACATCCAAGCTCCACACAGATACTGAATGGACCAAGAAGTTATTCTGGATTCAAACCATGAGGAAGCAACATTAACCACTACCCAAATTCATTATATTCTCATTGTTTAGTTGAATATTTTGAAAATGTTGCCCAACATTTGTGTTAGGATAAAATCACTGTTTAGTTTGCATTTGGTCTGTTTTTTTTTTAATTTAAAAGAATAAAACCAGAAGGTGAGAAACTCAGTTGGAAAACAGAGCCTGGCTTCTTTGAGAAATGTGATGGGAGTACTAACCAGGGTGCTACCTTTTCATGCACATATTTTATATTTGGTGGGTATTTTGTCCAGGTTATTAGATGGAATTTTACTTCTAATTTTAATTTCTAATTTGCTTCACTAATGCCTCACAACTCCAGAGTTGGTTTGAATCCTGTGCTGACATATTTATCCTATGCCCTTTTGTTTTTACTCTAGTTCCTTCATTTTCAGTCTTGGCTTACTGCAGACTCTAAAGTGGCCAAGTGTGGATAACTGTGGCCTTGTTGGACTGTTGCTGTTCTCCGACTTGTGTTTGATCCCACCAGGATAATTCTATGACTCCCTATACTTCTGTATTGGAGAAAATGATGTGAATGTTTTTCAGCATTGCCTTAAACATGAATAGCAGTGGAGTAAATACATTAGCCATACATAAAATCAGTTTTGCTTGCATTCACAAAAATGAATTAGATTAGAATAGTTCAATATACAGTTTTATATGGCATGCATGCAAGCAAGTGAATCTGGATTATTTGAAATTATTAGAAAACTCTGTAAATGATCTCATCATGCACAACATGTGCCTCTTTCAGGGTTAGTACATCCAGATGATCTGCAGCATTTGCGTCACCCAGGCAATCAGCTGCCCACTGTCAGTTGGCACTCATGAGCAGCTTTAGTAGTCGGCAGTGAGCCGAATTCAAAAATAAACAGTAGGCTTGGAAAAAATTTTCTAAATTAAGAACATCTGAAAAAATATTGAAAAATATTTCTTTTTTCATGATGGCACAGCAAATACCTCAAAGATTTAATATCCTTGGTTCAAATCCGACATTAGATTGTTGTACTTGTAAAGTTTAAACAATTTCAATCCAGTTTTCCTTCTGCACTCAAAAAATAAATTTGTGTTAGGTTTACTTAAGATTCTAAATTAGGCCCTACATTGGTATTTGTATGAGTGTGTCCTATGATGGAATGATACCCTGTCCAGGACCGGTTCCTGCCATGCATCTGAAAATATGGAGATAGGGTTAATCCCCCAAAGACCATGAATTACATTAAATTGGTTTGAGAATATTGAATGTTTTTGGTAATGTCACTGTACAGTACTGCAAAATCCATCTATTTTTCAGTACTGTTCTGTAGCATATATCTATTTACTTTCTGGACCAATTTTTTCAATACCAGGGTCACAAGCAGCAAACATTAAAGCAGCAGCATCCACTCTTTAACCCTCTGTCTTTTCTCCATACAGGAGAAGGTATAATTAATGGGCAGAAGGTCACCACTCTAATTGACTCCATTTCCATTGTTACTCACCACTTTGTGTTGCATCGACAGTGGCTTAAAGAAAAGACCAGCATAACCTGTATCCACAGGGAAATGGGGAAATATGGCACAGCCTTTTGTGTGGTTAGATTCACAGATAAATTACGAACCCTGGCAATGGCTGTTATGCCTAATCCTCTGTACCCCATGATCATGGGCCAAGATTAGTCTGAAATTAAAAGCGGCCACAAGATTGCTACTCTGCCTGCACATTGGCATGGGCCTTACGAAGTTAAGGAGAGGAAGGGGCTTGTTGACTATTTGTTTAAGCAACCTAACCATCGGCTGAGCAAACAGATATACCATGTAAACTTGATGAAACCATGGAAGTACAGGGAACCAGATCCCTCCTCCAGACAGCACCATTCACCCTTTGCTGAGAATTTCAACCTTATTTTTGGCCCCAATAGGACACCCTCTCAATGACAGGACCACAAAGTAGCTATCCTGTCTGTCACAGAAATGGTGAGCGAAACACCTGGACGGATCTCTCTGGTTGAGCACAACATTGTGACCAAATCCAGGGTAATTGTCAAGGAGCGCCCAACTGACTCCCTGATGCAAAATGAGCAGAAGTGGATCTTGAGACCACACATATGCTGGACCTAGGGGTGAGTGAAGAAAGCCACAATCCCTGGTCCAGTCCTATTGTCTTGGTCTCAAAGCTGGATGGAAGTTAGAGGTTCTGCAACGACTTCTGCCAACTTAATCAAGTCTCACAGTTTGATGCCTACCCGATGCCATGAGTGAACAACCTCCTCAAATGGCTCAGCAAGGCACAATTCTTGACCATGCTTGACATAACAAAAGGGTAGTCGCAAACTCCTTTAACAGAGTCCGCAAATGTAAAGACTGTGTTCAGCACCCCTAGAGGACAATGACAGCCCTACAATGCCTATAGTGATTCCTACCTGGATGAAATGGTCGTCTATTCCAGCACGTGGGAGGAACACCTACAGCACGTCACAGTGGTGCTCCACACAATAGCGGATGTCTGCCTATGGATTAGCCTAAAGAAATGCTTTTTTAGGTTGACGTAGGCCAAATATTTAGGCTACATGATCGGCAGGGGTGCCATCAGACCTTAGTGTTCAAAAGTTGATGTCACACCAAATTTGCCCTCTCCGATAACCAAGTGGCAAGTCCAAGCCTTCCTGAGTCTAGCGAGATACTACTGTTGGTTTGTACCTCATTTCTCAGAGAGGGCAATGCCTTTGACAAATCTGACAAAGAAGCGGGCCCCTAACTATGTGGTATGGGATGACAAAGCGGATGTTGCATTTTGTGACCTTAAGCAGGCTCTTACGACAGCACTGGTGTTGAGTACACCAGACTTTTCTCTACCTTTTATGCTTCGGAAACAGGCCTGGGTGCCATGCTGAGGCAAAACGTTGATGGTGCTGAACACCTTGTTATGTTCCTGAGCTGGAAACTGCTGGACCAAGAGATCAGGTATGCAGCGGTCGAAAGGGAAGCCCTTGCAATCAAATGGGCAGTAACACAGCTGAGGCATCACCTTCTGGGTCGTGAGTTCACCCTGGTCATTGACCATGCCGCTCTCGAGTGGATTCCCCTGCACAAAGAGCCGAGCCCACGTTTCACAAGGTGATTTTTGGACCTGCTGCTTTATGTTTCACTGTTGTTTATCATAGGTAGTCTCTTCAGGCTAATGCTGATGCCCTTTCCTATGTAAATCACCTCTCAGTTTGGGACGTGCAACCAGGAGGGTCTGAGCTGGAGGTTGTGGCGTGTCACACATGTGTACATGGGAGGCAGTCAATGGGCTTAACTAAGGGTAAGATGTCAGGTCGCAGGTTGACAAAGTGAACTGATGTCTTTTCTCCCTCCTCTGCAGATCACCAGAAGGAAAGACCACATAAATCCAAACAGGTTCCACTTCCAACTCCAGACCACATCTTCCTACTGACTTCACTTCTTCATGTTCCCCTTTGGACCCTCCTCTTACTTCCCACTGCCAATAAAGCCAGCCACTTGCTTTTCCCCACTCAGTCCTGTCTTGGACTCAGTCATTTGAGACTGCAGTTTATTCCTCTTGTATTTGAGACATTGTTAATAATATATAGGGTGTATAATATATATATGAAAGTGAAGCAGACTTGACTTCTTTGAGCAGTGCAAGGTATACTAAACAGTGTGTTGCCTTTACTTATACACATTTTATAGACGGTGTGGTTCTGTTAAAGTTAGTAAATAAACTTTTCAAATTTTTCTTTCTAATCTGCCTCGAGTCGGCTCACATTTTGGACTATACATGTCTTTTGTCCTAGTGGTTTTCTCCGGCTCTTAAATTCTCAAGTTTGGCTGAGTGTAGAATTTAAATTGGTCAAGTGTGGACAACTGCGGCCTCTGTTAGACCAGCGCCCATCCGGATCTGCTCCTTGCCTTGTGTATGATCCTGCAAGGATAATACTATGACTCTTTGTGCCTCTGTATTGGATGGAGTAAACAGGTTTAAAAAATGAATAAATTAAAATTGCCTTTCATAATGATCAATATGACAAAGCACTTAAAAGCAATTGTACATAATGAAAGTAATTCAACATCGCCTCAAACATGGAGAGGAGTGGAGTAAATACATTAGCCATTATATAGTACCATACAATGAAGCTATAAATATGGACAGCACAATAAATCCATACCAAAGCATCTGTAAGGTCATATTGTAGGCTGACTTCACCTGAATATTGCTTTTTATTACTCAGAGAGACCATTGTGCTGCGGTGGTGATATTGCAAGTTCCACACCAACGTTTTTTTCCCCCGTCTTTTTCTATTATGATAAATTCTCCTGGTGTGTGCCAGGTCCTTCTCCCGCCCCATTTTTTTTATTATCCCTCTTTAACATAGCTTGCTGTCAGTAATATGAACGCTTAAGAAGATATTTTCAGATCGCCCAGGCATTTCAGAGAATATGATGTAATTGTGAGCCATATGAGATTTTTTTTCATCTGCTGTGATCGTTTCATTTCAAAAACAATCATAAAAGTCTTTGTTCAAAATGTAATCTGATAAAGACAAGTGGGGTCAGAACTGGCAGAGATAAATGGCGTTTTGCTAAAGGAGGCCCCAGTCTGAGATCCAGTGCTCAATTTAGGCTAAAGCTTTTGTTCAAGAGGATTACGAATTTCATATTTGCTTACCACACGCGAACAAAGGTTAAGGGCAAACCAAGCACATTTCATCTTTCTTCACTGAACATGACAACATAAAGACACACACACACACACACACAAGTGACTATTACACTTCATTATTCAAGCATAATATCCATAGCATGATTTGTTTCTGAAATGATTAGAGCAAATTAGGAACACTTATTACATTTTTCCAGGACCTGTTTGTAGCATTAGGACTTGCTTATTAATTATGAGATCTTTTATTAAAAAACTGCCTAAAATGAAACCTACACTGCAATGAAAACTTGTACTGGGGTTCCATTGCTTAAGATGATTGGTTATTGACTCTGAGACAGATAGTTGAGCAACACTACGTGCAAATCTTAATTTTCAAATAATTTTAGCATAGTTTGATAAAGGATTCTAGAAAGCACATTTGAGTCAAAGATCAGAATCATCAATGCAATAACACACTGGCAGAAAAATAAGAGTTTGGCCTGAGGAGTCAAACCTCATGTAATTTACAACATGAACTTGAGCTGCTAAGGATAAAAGGTTTTCTTAATTTACTTAGCAGTGCAACAGAGAAATGCTCAGTAATGACTGCAAGCTCTTCAAAATTACATTTCGTTATTGATAATTATAATTAGCATATTATGAGGGTCATTAAATAAAAATAAATTACAGGGGATTCATACGTGGGATTAACATAATTCATACGTGGGATTAACATAAACAGTTATATAAAAGTCTCTCAGCAAGTTTAATGTTTCTGTTTTTCATAACTTAAAATCATTTTTTATTTTCTGCCAGAAAGTGATGTTGGTGGGAAAGGCTGGGGTTTATTAAAACATAGATTTCTATCCAGCATTCAGAATTAGACTGAAGTGATGAATGAACGGAGTAAACTAAGAAAGATGAAATTTCTGAAAGGACATTAACACAGGGAGTGGCTGACAGCACAGGGGTTGTTGGCTCTGATTTTTGATGCCAAAACATTATTGTCATAAACATGAACATATCTATCTATCTATCTATCTGATCTAACTTTTAAATTATGTGGTTTTGGGAAAAAAATTAATTTTGTGCAGATAACAGTGAATGAGAGGAATTGTTTTTTACTTGTTGAGGTAAGTATGTGTAGAGTACTTAACTTGCCATACCATATGAAAGGCTAAAATGATTATGTACTGTTAACTCTGATGTAACTGAGCATAATGCCCTCTGATGTAGACCACCTGGACCCACTGCAGTTTGGGTATCAGAGATGTGAACGTGCATGAGCCTATGGTGTAATGAATAATGGACAATCTGTTGGGCAGACTGCAGTTTTGAGATTTAAGGACTGTGTCTCTGATGTGGAAGTGAGCAACAGTGGAGCACCACAAGGAACAGGCCGGTCTCCTTTTCACTTCACTCTGTATACCTCAGACTATAAATAAAGCACCAGGTCATGTCACTTATAAAAATTCTCTGATGATACTGCACTTATGGGGAGTATTGATTAGGGGGATGAGACAGAATATAGGAGACAGGTGGAGAAGTTTGTTTGTTGGTGTAAAGAGAATTGTCTGCATCTTAACATCATCAAAACCAAAGAACTGCTTATTGACTTTCACCACATCAAACAGTCTATAAGGCCAGTCACTATTCAAGGAGTGGATGTAGAGGTGGTTCACTCCTACAAGTACATGGGGGTTCACATTAATGACAGGTTGGACTGGTCTCAGAAAACAGAGGAACTATATAAGAAAGGGCAGAGCAGGCCTGCATATCTTGCATAACCCTGTGATGGTCAGTGTTATTTTCTATGCTATTGTGTGCTGGGCTGGTAACACCACTTCAGGAGATGTCCATGGAATCAACAAGCTAATTAAAAAGACAGGTTCAGTTACAGGACTCACTCTGGACCCCCTGGAGGTAGAAGCAAAGGAGAGAATTAAAACGAAACTGAGTGCCATTAAGAACAATGCTACACATCCTCTCTCTCATACATTAACACTGAAGACTTTTATTCAACAGATTATTCAGCTAAAGTGTGTCAAGAAACTCTACTGAGGCCCCTTTATGCCAATAGCGATACGCCTGCAAAATGTCTCACTGGGACTGGGACTTTCAGATGTTTTCGTTCTTTTTAAAATTTTCTTCCATTTTATTCATCCTGGTGTGTGTTCAGACCAAACTGTGTGTGAGAATATATTGTGGACTATGGCCGGCCATTCATCCCGGCCAATACCCCCAGGCCGCCAGAGGGAGCCCTCCCTGCAACATGGAGATGCCCTGAATTCCAGCAGGGCATCGTGGACTATGGAGTTTTCCTGTACAGCCCTGCTGGATAACATCGGGACCACCAGGGGTCACTGCAGGGAGACCCAGGGACTGTTATTTGCCCTACAACCCGGAAGTGCGTCTTAGTCACAGCGACAGGGGAAATCACGTATTTCCAGGATGAAGAAGAGGAGTTTTTAACTGACCCGGAAGTGCTGGATAATCACGTGGACTGAAGGCTCAGAAGCACTTCCGGGTCATGGACTATAAAGGACTCTGGGAAATCCCAGACAGATGAGCTGAGTCGGGAGGAAGGGTGGCAACGGGTCTGGGAGAGGAGGATCGATTATTGATTATTGTAGTATTGATTTATGAGTATTGTGGAGTGGAGGGTGCTTTGTGCTCATTATTGCTTGAATAAAGTCAATTATTGGACTTTTATCTGGTGTCTGGTATCTGATCTGAGGGTTCAAGGGGACAACAGCACCCCCTATCTGTCTTAATATATTTATTTATCTATCTATTTATATATTTTTTCTGTATATAAATCACTTAAATTCATGTCTTCCCTCATCAAACAACACGCAATAACCCAGAATAACAAAACGACAACAGGATTTTATTAATTTTACTAATTTATTAAAAATAAATACCTTACAGTTTTTCTCAGTTGCTTTGGTGCATTTCTCACAACAGAATTGCAGTTCTCAAAACTGCTCGTTCAATTCCCATAACTTTTAGTCAGTTGTGCACATCATAACAGGAATTTCTAGGTGTTTTCGTCATTTTGCAATTGCTTTAGTTCACTCAGGCAGATGCTTATGTGCAATTCTCAGCTATATCATGCATCAGCGGTTGCTTATGTCATGATGATCAAAATTCATTGTGTAGCCCTCTTTTGCATAGTCTTACACTCCAGACAAACTTGTCATTTTTTCATTGTGTAAGTCATTGTAGTCAAAAGTGTTCAACAAGATATCATTGGCTGTCAAGTGTATGTTATAGGTTTTTACAAAACTTCTTTTGGTTTGTATTGAACATGTGCAGTAATACTGTAACTGTAATCTACCGTACAGCAAATAGTCCAACATTGTATATCGACATGCAGTAAAGTTGATATCACCTTGACACATTTGCTACCGCTGTGAACGCAACATAAATATGTTAGATTTGACTCTATTGTCTCCAAAATGAAAATGCATCTTGCATCAAACTTACTCTAGTATCTTGTTTGATACAGCGTATAATGGACCTGGAATCAAGTGAACCACCACATATTTTCATATACATGGATGACGCTGGCTTCAACTTGGCCAAAGGAAGAAGACGTGGGCGTAATCTAATTGGACAGAGAGCTACTGTTGACGTGCCAGGCCAGCGGGGTGGGAACATCACTATGTGTGCGGCTATTTCGGACAATGGGGTCCATATTCATATTCCCCTTGTGGGGCCATACAACACCCAACATCTGCTGACCTTCTTGAACACCCTCTACTGGGATCTCATTCCTGAAGAGGAGATTGGTCAAGAAAATGTACCACAGTATGTGATGATTTGTGATAATGTGAGTTTCCATCACTCCAACCTAACCAGACAATGGTTTGCCAACCACCCCAGGATGCTAATGGAATTCCTACCTCCATATTCCCCATTCCTCAACCCAATTGAGGAGTTCTTCTCAGCTTGGAGGTGGAAGGTATATGAGCGTAACCCACATACACAAATGACACTGCTTGCTGCCATGGAAGCTGCGTGTAGGGATATAACAGCAGACGCCTGCAGAGGCTGGATAAGACATTCTAGGTGGTTCTTTCCACGCTGCATTGCAAAGGTAGATATCTGTTGTGATGTGGATGAGAACATGTGGCCCAATATACAGGATCAGCAGCAATTGTAGAGATCATTTAGAGTTTCAGTATATATATATTGTTTTCGATGTTGTAATTTTTTTTCCTTCATTTCATATGTTATGCATAAAGTATTGAAATGCATTTTTTTGCTAGACTCCAAGTGCAGTCCATGGTATGTCACCACATACCTGTGCAATCAATAAAATATTCTTCTTGAATAAATCTCCCGCAATCGGTGTTTTGTATTTTTATGTTTCCTGCCCTTGTAATTCAGATGTTTTGTGCATCAGAAAATGTTTAGATTGTGCCAGTTTTATATTGATAACATGACTTTACATTTTGGCTGTCATGTCCGTGGACAATGATTCATGGACTTGGCATTTTGATGGCACTGACATATTCAGCGATGTAAATACTTGCTTTTGAGGCATGGATTAAGGATTTTGAAGAGGTTACCTGGTTTTGCTGGTCATCCATGATGTTTTACCATTTGCACTAAGTGTTTTGAGAAATGCACTCGCTGTTATGCAAATGTTAAGTCTGTTGTGAGAAATGCACCAAAGCAACTGAGAAAAACTGTAAGTAAAACTACACTACAGTATAAGAGAGACTGAGTAAAGGGAGAAGGGGTTATGTATGTTTGGAAGAAGTCAATTCCAAAAAATAACATGAAAGAGAAAGAAAGAGAGAAGGAAACACAATGAGCGAAAGAGCACTCAGATGTCAGGAGCAGTTTCGTGTGAGTCTCTGGGGAGCGAGGGGTGCTGTTTGAGAGAAGGGCAAGACTGCTGGGCAGCTTTAAGGATCAGGGGAGATCAAGGGCACAAGGTGACTCTGCAGGTAGTGAAGGAGGTGGCCGAAAGGGAGAACTGGGCTCATTATAGCTCACTGTGGGTGCAAGAAGGAGGTGGCATGGAGAAACAGAGAAACAGCCAAGAAGGCCGCATTGTGTGGTGTGTCCAGCCTGCTCAGAGTTTTTTAATTATGCTTTAACTATTTATTGAATGTATTGTTTTTATTGAAAATATTTATTTATGATTGCACTTAGACACTTGTGGCTTTTTGCACCAGAAATTTGTTGTTATCTCCTCACTTTGACTAGTCCTTCTCGAATCATGAACTACTGAATGTTCCAGAGGTGGTCGGTGCTCACTGGGTGCAGGCACAGGGTTAAAAAAGTCTTAAATTTATTTACATCAAAACCAGAAGCAAGAAATATAAGCAATACAAAGAATTATGCAGTCTTCATTAAGTCTAATTAGTGTTATGATTTATAGATTTTCATTAGTTTTTGAAGATTTCTTTAAACATATAGTATACATCTATTTGAAAGTTATTATGCTCAAGGTTTCCAAAACAGTATTTATTTCCTGTTTTAGGGTGACCCGAATAAGTTGCCACAAGAACAACAATAACACATCAAAAAGGTTTGGGACAGCAACCCATATAATATGCCTTGGCCTAAATAAGGTAAATAGTTGTGAGATATTCACAAGAGATTTGAGTTTGAAAGTATGGCGGCTTTAAAGACCGGAGTGATGTCATCCTTAGCACTCGTGCCAGAAGTGACATCATCAATAGCGCCAGTGCCTGAAATGATGTCATCAATGGCACCGGAATCTAGAGGGATTTTCCGTGGATGGTCTGCAGAGGATTGAGAGAGAAAGTCAGTGCAGCTCACTACCCCCTGGTCTGGCGTGGTACTATTATTATTCAGGCCCTTTTGCTGCCTCCTATTCGCACATGTGTGCCAAAGTTAAATTTATTTTACCTTCCTGTCTGCAATGCCATTTTGTTTTTCACAAGGATTGCCATTATTTGGAGCATTTGCTTTGGAAATGACCCTGCAGTGAGTGGTGGTGACATCACAGGGCTGTGGATATAAAGGTTACAATAAGCACTTACTTGCTTACTTGATTGACGGATAAAACCTAAAAGAGTGTATTAGAAATCTTTAGTTTTTGTTTTTCAGGTGTTTAGATTCTAGCTACTGGTTTTGATCTTTGAGTTCTGCTTTGCAATTTCTGTTTTTGACTTCTGCCTTTGACCTTGGATTGTTTTGACTGCATTGATCTCCTGGTTCTTTTCATTAAACCTATACTGCCTCAGCCTGAGATGGTAACATCAGTAATAGCAAGGTCCACGTTCTTAGTTAAAAACTGTGTATCTTCATGTACATGTGTATGTCCATTTTCCTAACCCAATTATTAAAATATTTTGTGAGATAAAGCCCATCCAACAAGACTCAGGTGCAAAGCAAGAACTATCCTCTTTAATAAAACCCCTATGTGCGTCCAGGTGTCCGTGTGTGTGTCTTACGCCGCACGCGAGCAGGCAGGCAGGCCTGCGCGAGAGACAGACACGCTGCACGCGACGCGACGCACACGCACACGCGACGACCCGACGCACGCACTGCAGACACACAGACAGACACGCGCACAGACCGCGACGCAGGCAGGCATGCAGGCAGGCAGGCAGCCCGCACGAGACGCAGCGACGCATGCACGCGACGCGACGCAGGCCTGCGCGACGAGACAGACACGCGCGACAGATACGCGACGCGACGCACGCACACATGCGCGCGAGAGACAGACACACGCACGCGCGCATGGCAGGCAGGCCTGCGCTTCGCGAGACAGACACACACGCAGGCCTGCATGTACACATGCACACACACACACACGCAGGCCTGGGGCAGAGACAGGCACACACACGTGTGCATTGTTGCAGTGTTACTTTTCTTGGTTGTTTATTAAATTATGGATTTTTCAAATGTTCATTTTTTTCCCTGTGTTTAAAACTCATTAAAAAAGTGTTTTTAGCGAGTGGGTCGTAAGGCTATAATGCAAACTCTTGCAGTGTTAGTTTTCTCTGTTGTTCAAGGTCTTCTTAGTGTTATTCAATGTTTTTACATTTAGTTAACTATTACACTGTGCATTCAATGGTATAATTAACTATATTTGTGCTTAAAAACTTAAAAAATATATATACTTACATAAAGTTCATATGGTCTGGAATGGATTAATTGTATTTAAAGTCCTATGGGGGACATTACTTCGGTTCACTACCAAATCGGGTTACAACCAGAGTTTTGGAATGAATTATGGTCGTGAACTGAGGTTCCACTGTATTACTGTCAGACAAAATTACAGGCATTTTACAGAAATACAAACCAGTATTACTGAGAGAGAAAATTAAAGGCACACAATACAGTGACGCATATTACAGCCACATACAAGGTCCCTTGCCATTTAATATAGACTGTTCCTACTAATGTTTATGCATTACTGTTCTAGCTCCCGTTATTGTAACGGGCTTAATGTCTAGTCTTGAGATAAAATGCCAGTCTATCGCAGAGTGTACATACACATTCAGCAAGAGTCACTTTAAACTCACCAATCAACTACATGTCTTTGGATGTGGGATTCAACATTCAGTCTCCTGCTGCAGGGAGAATGCAGTGCTAATCATCATGCCACCATGTCAATCCAACAATCAGATATACCCAGACTGTTTGCTTTTTAGCTTAGTTTAAGACACTTTTACGTTGTGTTTTCTTTTCAGCGTATAAGTGTAAATCCCTTGGGTATGCCAGTAAAAGTTTAAGAATTCACTGTACGATGGATGGGTTTTTAAACCATCATACTGATGCACTCTTTTCTTTAAGATAAAGAAAGTGAAGTCAAAGTAAAACAAATTAAAATAAGTAAAAGAAAAATAACAAGTTAAGAAAAAGGATAAGCTAAGATAAAACAGGATAACGAAAGTGATATGTAGGAAAGCTAAGATAAAATAACACAAAATAATGAAAAATACAATCGAAAGCAAAACAAAATAGATTAACTTAAAATGGGGTTAAGATAAAATACATAGCATGTGTGATGGGGGACCCCTGTATGCCAATATCACCCAGATTAAAGTACCAAAAAAGCAGAGTTCTTTATCAAAATAAGGATTTATTAAACACAAAAGACAATAATAATAAAGAGGGGGTTATCAGGGAGAGCACAAACTACAACTTTTCTTTTAGTTTTACAGAATTGGATTTACTACACCTGCTATTAATTTGTAATTAACTTAGAAGGATGAATGATCTTGCATGTCAGAATACTACTTTCACTTATCACTCTCATCAGTGGAATCCTGTGAACTCATTTTACATTTGTTGTGCTGAACATTTAAATATTTGTGATATGATTCATAGACACTGATACTGTAGTAAACATTTGTTTTATTATGTCATCTCATGGCTGTCCCAAAGAGATTATCTTTCCCTAGAAAAGCAAATACAATGGTAATTTCTTTTTTTTTTTGTCGGTTTGACCAATAATAAAAATTGTAACTTTTAGACAGAGAACGTCCATATTAGTCAAACTGGAAATCATACATGAGAGTTCCTAATCAGCAACCTAAAATTTTGAACAAAAACATTTTTGTAAGATACTGACAGTTTTAATGTAGACCTCTGTGCTTAAGTAAGATGGCTCTTGACAGCTCAACAAACAAGACACATGCAGCAACATGCTACAATAAGAAAACAGCAATGAATACAAAATGTGACATTAATCATATAATTAACATGGCTTATAAAAACGAAAATATCAACCAAAATTAATTATCAATAAGACAAAACATGCAAAAGTAATCCAGAAATAGCTAAAATAAATGTAACTTTCACAGAATACCATCAATTTTAGAGAAATGGTAAACCAAACAGAACATTGCAATACAGGAGAGGACTTGAACAATAAGACGCTCTGATCAGTTCTACATTGTTAATAATCTATGGTTCTGGTAGGGAACTGGGACCATTATCAGTAGGCAGTGCTCTGTCCCATATTTTCATAAGGTACCCTGGAAATTGTGGTTGCAGGGGTGTTTATAAAGGTAAGAAGGGCATATTTTTGGCAAGAGAACATGATGCGAGAGCAGCAGAACTAGAGATTTTTTTCGCAGAGAAAAACAAGGAGAATAACAGATAAAGGAATGAAGAACATATCTTAAAAGCCTTGTAATATAAGCATAAAACACTCAAACACGCATAATGGACTGGTCTCTAGATGTTAACCACACCTTTTGAGTAGATGCTAGAATTCAAGAAAGGGGCTGCTAGTAGGAGACCTACCACGAGGACACCAGGCTTTTCACTGGCCAAGCCGTAACCTAGAAAGTTTTTGGAATAATTATCTTGGAAGTGATTCCTGAGGAGAACATAAAAGGCTTTCTCAGTCAAGCTGTAGTTGAGTGTGGCGTCAGAAGACGAGGTAGAGGCAAGCAAACACCTCTAAGGAAGAAGACCAGAGGAATGAGAGAATATAGAAGGAGGAAACCTTGAATTTCACACTTTTTGGTAGGTCGGTGAGTGAACCACCCTACCTGGTAGACGAGGCTAAACCCTTATATTGAAGGCCCTGTGAGGTTTACTTTAAATCTTTCTACTGTGTTTGTATGTTTTCCCTTCTTTACTCAGTTCCATTCTGTTTATTATTGTCTTTTACTTCTTTTTGGCCTGTATGATGTTATTTGGGTTAGGAGCAGTTTGAGAGAGTCCTCTTTGTTCACAGCACAAATGACCTAATCCAGCCTATAATTTCAAATTTGGTCTCTGCAAACAAACCAGAAAGAAAAAAATATGACATAATACAAGAATATTTTTTTCAATTTATGCAATTAAAAGTAACAACAGAAATATGCCCCAAGCAGACATGACTAAATGAATCCTAGTTTCATATTAAACATAACAGCAAGAGAAACATAGTGTATAAGAGAATAACAAATCTGAATTTTTCAATTGTAGAAAATTGCTGATAAAGAATGTTCAGGTTAGAAAAGCAAATGTTCTGTGTTTAGTCTTCTGAAATGTCATAGACATGCTCCACTTCAATAATCTCCTTTATTGTCCTCTTTGGTTGACTCGCTCAGTTTCTCAGATAGCTTGTGGATGATAATAAAGATATTTTGTTGCCCATTAACATGCCAAAATAGACAGCTTAATCATTTATAGTACAATAACATGAAACAAAAATATGTAATATTTCAGAATAAAGCTGCCACTAGTGTTTCATGAGATGTGACTTACTGATGAATTAAATACATTTAAAAGGAAAGGGCATCACTCACTCTGTAAGAACTTTTTAATTTTTGCAGGCATATTAATGTAGCTACCTTTAATTTCAGAAGATGACATTTTGTCTCTGTGTAAATGAAAATCACCAGCCATGGATTTTTTTTAAATGATGTCTTTGTAGATTTTCTTCTTGCTGCTTACCTTTGTATTATACAGCAGGCAGTCATTTTATTTAATATTTCTTCTACATAAAAAATAATCTGCTCTGATTCTTAGGAAATAAACTGAGGTGAACTTGGAAAATGTCAAAAGCATAATAATAAATAAGAACTAAAACGATATTTTACAATTACAGACTTTGACAGAACCACAGCTGGAATAATTCTTATAAAACTAAAAACGCTATATGTGTATAGTACGTCCTGCATGTTCCTTGAAGCCTACAATTTTATCCTGAAGTAAAATGAAACCACAAAGGCAGAGTAAGCAAACTTTCAATGACCCAGAATTTGACGTTTTTTTACAGTACCTATAAACAAGTAATCAATCCCTTGGACGTTTTCACACTTTGTTATACAACATTGAATCACAATGGATTTCATTTGCCTTTTTTGACTCTGATCAAAAGAGTGAAAACAGATCTCTGCAAAGTGGTCTAAATTAATTACAAATATAAACACAAAATAACTGACTGCATACGTATTTACCCCTTTTATAATACGAGACACCTAAATCACCACTGGGGCAGCCAGATGGTTTTAGGATTCACATAATTAGTTCAGTGGAGACCACCTGCCTGTAGACAAGGGGTTTCCACTGACTGAAGTATTAATGCACCTTCTCCAACTTGTGGTGAGACAGAATGGTGGCCTAACCCTACATAATCAAGATGTAAGAACACTCCAAGCAACTCAATGAAAAGGGGGTTGAAAAGTCAGGAAATAGACACAAGAAAATATTCAAGTCACTGAATATCCCTTGGAGTTCAGTTAAATCAGTCTTTAAGAAATGGAAATTCTGTCTCACCTACAGCAGCTTGTCCATTAAAACTGAGTGATCATTCAAGAGGAAGACTAGCGAGGGAGGTGACCGAAAGGCCAATGAGAATTATAAAGAAGTTACAAGCTATAGTGTGGGATCAGAGCAACTGCAGAAAATAACTGTTGCCCGAGCACTTTAGCACTCACAGGCTTATGGATAAGTGGAAAAGAGAAAGCCACTGTTAAAAAAATGCACATGATATCTTGACTTGAATTTGCCAGAAAGCACATGGACTCTGAAGTCAACTAGGTGAAGGTTCTATGGTCTGATGAGACTAAAACTTTTTTTTTTTGGGAAGCAGACTAAAATCACGTTTGACATAAGCCAAACACTGTATATTACCAAAAACATGCCATCCTCACCAAGAAGCATGGTGGTTGCAGCATCATGCTGTTGGGGATGCTTCTCTTCAACAGATCCTGGAAAGTTTGTGAGGGTAAAATAAATACAGTAAAATACAGGGGAAAATCCTGGTGGAAACCTGAAAGATTTGTTTTCTAGTAACACAATGACCACAATCATAAAATCAGAGCTACGCCCCAACTGCCTAAAAATAATGTTGATGTCCTGGAGTAGCTGAGAGTGGTTAGAGTCCAGATCAGATGTCAATCCTATTGAGACTTTGTGGTTGGATTTGAAAAATGCTGTATGCTCACAATCTTCATGCAACCTGACAGAGCTTCAGCTGTTTTTCAAAGAAAAATGAAGAAAATTGGCAGTGCCCAGATGGGCAAAGCTGACAGAAAGAGACCTGCGCACACAAACTCAAGACTGTCATGGTTGCTAAAGGTACATCATATGCTGTCACAATTAAGGAAGATGTAATTCAGTAGAGGTAGTTTGTTTAATTTAAAATTTTAAAAATGAATAACAAACTAGTATTTCTGGGATAGAATGCTCAAATCTTTGTTTGTACAATTAGTAATCTAATTTTTAAAAGGACATGTGTTCAATGATTACATGACAGAGCACAATATAATATTTATAACTCAAAGCAAGTTAGTCCTTTTCAGGATCATGGGGTACCCATGCTGATGCCTTTAACCAAGGTGATTTACAGCACTTCAGAGATGCAATTGGTGACATTTCTTTTGTTTTTCCAATTGAAGGACATACAGGCGAAGAGACTTGCTCAGGGTCACACAGTGTCAGTAGCAGGACTTGAACCCACAACCTCAGGGCTTGAAGCCCAAAGCCTTAACCACCACACCGCACTACTTGCCACAGGTGCACTGGTCATTTCCAAAGCCCAGTCACTTACACAAGGCCAATTTGTAATTACCAGAAAACTTGGAATACTGAAGGAAAACCAACACAGACGAAAAAAAATATATAAAAAATATTTTTTAAGTAAAACAATTTTATTTACTTTAGTTATAAATCCACTAAAAAACAAAAACATAAATTTCTCATCAACCACAATTTTCATGGTTATATGTGACTAAATAAATTCCTGGGGCGCACAAAAAATTTTTGAAACTTGTTTAGCATGGTGGGGAATTACAATGTTGTTTTTTTATATATTTTATGATGAAAGTAACTATTCTATTAATTGATTGAATGAATTAATTTTAATTTAATAATTTTTCGTTAACGAAAAAAAATATGGACGACAGAATGGCAAGCTTACGGAAATACTTCCTCACTGTGATCGTCAAGGCTACTCCTTCACTAGAGTAAACAAGTAAAGTCTGCATGCATATTTACCCACTCCAATCACTGTAAGAGGCAAGTGGAGGCAATCCGATGTGTCTCTCACTTGTCTGCTCCTATATCGCAATATATTCTCTCTCCGTCATTGTGTGTGCATTAATTGGAATCCCATAACCATTAATTAAGGCGAAATTTGTTACGTAATTGCATCGGTTTTTGATGGATTATTATATTGTCATCGATACTGAACACATACGTGAAATCTGAAGAAATTTGCTTTGCCAAAAGTGGATTTAAAACCAGTTGCAAGATTTGACCCAGACAGAGGAGTGAAGTTAAATAAAATAATTTAATGAATACATTCAAACTCCAAAAAGTCAACTAGCTTGTGATTTCAAACCAGGGATAGTGGGATACATAAGGCAGAACTACTATGTAGTAACTCCAAAAGGAAACCAATAAACTGATTAAAATGTAAAAGATATGTCACTATTCAGACCTTTTTTATAAATATGACTAAATTCATTATTGCAATTAAAAAAACACTTTTTACTTCAGTTCTGGATAAAAACCTCTACCATTTCAGTTGTCAGGTGACAGCTATCTGATGTATAACATTCAATTTTTATTTTTTTTGCCCACAGTAAAGGACATTCATGATCAGACTACAAAAGGAACAGGCAGACATACTGTCTACAGACTAAAAGGTCAGGTACTGTTAAGTACCATGGGGGACAGATGGGTATGCCGGCTTCATGACGGAACAGCTTCTTGCCAGGCTGGAAGCATATAATGGATGGACCAGCGGGAGGAAGCCAGAGGCCAGGAACAGTTCATCTCCCCCTATGACAGGTGGCAATGTTCCTCCCAAGGCATCCCAGTTTGGACACCCACAGGCAGAGGTGGGTAGAGTAGCCAAAAATTGTACCCAAGTAAAAGTAGTGTTACTTCAAAATAATATTACTCAAGTAGAAGTAAAAAGTAGTCATCCAAAAAATTACTCAAGCAAGAGTAAAAAAGTATTTGGTGAAAAGACTACTCAAGTACTGAGTAATTGTTTGATCATATTATTTATTTTTTTTTTAGAAATGTTGTAATAAGACAGACAAAAATATAAAATAATGTGCAAATTCTGCTATTTCCAAATAATAAAATGAAAAATGAGTAAAAATAAACAACATCTTTACAAAATAAAGATGCACAAATAACCCAAAGTTCCAAATCTCAGTTTTTCACAACAAAGCTTTTGAAGCCGATACTTACAGTAGGTAACATGTATGTTTGAACAGTGCAAACTACTTATAGTGATGAGATATCCTGTACACTGACAGTATAATACTGCATATTCACTTGCCCTCCAAATAGCACAGCTGATAGAAAATAACATTAGAACAAGGCAGCTTCTACACGTACAAGAAGTCTCACTTTATCTTGACTGTCTGTGTCTGTGCTTGTTTGGTTAAAACATGTTTGTTCTTCACTGAGTGAAGTGATGGTAAAGCTTTAGCAGGAGTTGGCTCTCATTTTTCATGTACAAGTGGAACCTTGAATTGCGAGTAACTTGGTTTGCGAGTGTTTTGCAAGACAAGCTAAAATTTTTAATATATTTTGACTTGATAAACAAGCGAGGTCTTGCAATACGAGTAATCTATATATGCTTCATCTGCGGAGTGCCACATGATCACAACTGAGCTGATGGTTCTTCTCTCTCTTGCTGCGGGATTGTGGACAATTGTCAGTCAGTGTGCCTCAGTCATATAATCAACATCCGTACGAGCGTATACTGTTTACTACAGCATTGTGACCGTGTGTGCTGTGACATGTTAGTCTCCGTCTTGCACCCCAAAACACAAAGCTGAGTCTCAATACTTTAGCAACACCATCTTTATTCAGCTTGAAACAGGAACAGCGTGGTTATTTGTTGTAGTGGGATCTGCCTCTCTCCTATACACAGACACAGCAGTCAGGCAGTGTCATGCCCAGGTTATTGGCCAAGTAATAATGTGCCTTGCTCCTTGTATCACCCATCAATGGCAGGTACTTATAGCATGACCGCGATCTTTTCGTATTCGCTTTTACAGCGAACTGCTACAACGCTGGGTGCCTGCGGTTGCTTCGGGGAGCTCTTCCGCATGTCATCCTATTGGGTGAAATCCCACAAGAGTTTAGAAACTCACTCACACCAGTCATGATTCTTTTAAAAGTAAAATGCAGGTTAATTTGTTTTATGTATTTTTACTTTATATTTTGTATTAATCATTTTTATATGAATGGTTTTGGGTTATGCAACAAATCATTTGAGTTTCCATTATTTCTTATTGGGAAATTCGCTTTGATATACGAGTGCTTTGGATTGCGAGCATGTTTCCAGAAAGAATTATGCTCACAAACCGAGGTTCCACTTGTATTCTTTCTTTCCCTGTCCACTGTCTGTGAGGAGTTTCTGCCGCTATGCCGCCACAGTTTGTATGTGGTCATGTGACTGATTTGTGAACCAGAGCCATGTGATTATTGTTGCTACATCTGATTGGGGAAACGGAGTCTTGTGGTTATTGTTGCTACATCTGATTGGTGAAACAGAGTCTTGTGATTATTGTTGCTATGTCTGATTTGTGAAACAGCCATGCTGTAGATCCACTGGAGGCTTCTCTCTGTCAAAATATAGCGTATCTAATGGAAAAAAGTAACGATTTGAGTGTTGCCCAATGGAGGTAGTGGAGTAAGAGTAGCATTTCTTCTTCACAAATGTACTTAAGTAAAAGTAAAAAGTACAATAAAACTACTCTTAGAAGTACTTTTTTTTTTTTTTAATTGCTCAAGTAAATGTAACGGAGTTAATCTAACTCTTGTGGTCCGGCTGGGACGCCCAGGAGGACCGGAGGAGGACTTGTGCCTCCTCCATACCGTGAGGGGGCGTCCGTCCTGGTTATGTAGAGGGCCTCGGGTAAAGGGCTTGGAAGCCCAGCCCTGTAGGGATCTGTGGCCACTGCCAGGCGGCGCCCCGATGCCGGAGTATCCCGTGTGGGACACGGTCGGGCTGGAGCCCGCCGGGACGCCAGGAGGGACGGAGGAGGGCTTGTGCCTCCTCCAGACCGCAAGCATCGCCCTGGTTGTGTTGGGGGGCCACGGGTAGAGGGCTTGGAAGCCCAACCCTGTAGGGGCCCGTGGCCACCGCCAGGCGGCGCCCAGGTGCCTGAGGAACCCTGGAGCCAAGCACTTCTGCCACACCATGAAGTGCTGGGGGGAAGACGACAGGGGACACCCGGGCGGCTTCCGGGTGAGCAGCTGGCACTTCCATCACACTGGGGTGTGGCTATGACTGATTGCCGGGAAGCAGCTGGAGCCCATCCGGGTTCCTATTTAAGGGGCCGCCTCCCTCCAGTCATTAATGGATGTCAGGTGGAAGAGGACAGAGCTGGAGAGAGGATGGGAGGCGGTCGAGAGAGAGGCACAGTGACTGAGAGTGTGGCCTGGACTTTGGGGAATCGGTGCAAGAGGCACTGGGGTTTGTGAGCACGAATTGTATATAATAGTTGTAAATAAATAGTGTGTGGTGGAACTATGTTGTCCGTCTGCCTGTGTCCGGGTCTAAGTTTACACTCGTTACTACCCACCTCTGCCCACAGGGGTACATGGGAACAGGTCTCTAGAGGTGCATCTCTGTCTGGGTTCCAGAGTGCCATTAGAGGTTTCCATATTACTCAGAAGTGCTTCAAGAGGACATACTGTGGCACTGAACACATTCCTGGGTTCTGCTAAAAAGGACCTGTGCCTGCTGCCTCATCTGTTTAAGTCAGAGTAACAAGAGGAGCAGAAGGAGAGAAACAAAACACTTGAATGCAACTATGGTTGGTTGTTTCCCCACATTTGGTGATTTATTTGTAAAAAAAAATATTTATTTGGACCCGGGAATGTGTTGGGTAATATTGAGGGTTGGGGCTTGGTGGCACCCACTTGTGGTCACACTACCTATACCAGTCAGTGCAGTGTTGGTGACAGATTAAGAATTTACAACCAGGGTAGAGTCAGCTTCTTGTAGTGGCAGTATCTCCTCTAGAAGGATTCTCTCTTCTCTGCTCTTTCTGGGAAGTGCCCTCCTTGGTGCAGGAAACTTAAATAGCAATTCTGAAAATAAATGGTCTGGTAATCAGGCAGTAGAAAGGAACTATAGAATCCTACTGTATATGCATACGGGCATCTGAAAGTTGGGGGAAACCAAAGCACTTGAAGAGAAGCCATGGAGAATATGCATAACTAGAAGATGCAAGGAGAGTCTGCATTTGAAGAAGTCCAAAAGGTACCAAAGGTGGCAGGAGTACCAAGAAACCTTATCCTGGTGGGGATGTGTAACCTCGAAGAGTTGGCCACATATTGGCAGGTGTAAAAAGGCATGTCAGCACGTTCAAGTGGGACAAAGCAAGGTGAGTTACAACTTGGTATGGTATTGCCTGGGCACCCTAGGGTTGAATAATGGTAAAAACTAAACCACTCATTTTAAGCAGTGACTCTCTGACTTCAGTGTCAGTGTTTGCCATATCACTTTATTTCCTCAGCTTTGATTTTGTATAGCTTTTTAATAGATGTGTTATTATTCAAATCCCTCAATTACATTACTCAGGTTTACCCTTAAATCAGAAAAGTGTCTTAGAATGGATCTAGAGTTTTAACTTGGAAAAGAAAATCCAAGCACATCTCTCCAGTTCTGATGTCACTACATTGGTTATCTGCGTCATTTGCAATTGACTTTAGAATACTGCTTATTGTTTGCAAAGCTTTAAATAATCTCATTCCATCCTATATCTCAGCATGTCTTTCACCTTACACTCCAAATCGTACCCTTAGATCTTCAAATGAGTGTCTGATGATATTTCCAAGAGCTAAACTTAAAAGAAGTGGTGAGGCAGCCTTCTGCTGTTATGCACCTAAAATCTGGAATATCTTACCAATAGAAATATGCCAGGCTAATATAGTGGAGCACTTTAAAAAACTGCTAAAAAACATTATTTTATCATTGCTTTCTCATAGCCTCATTTTGGGTTAATCCTGATATTCTGTATATGCATTTAACTATCATTATAATTCATGGTGGTTTCGAAATCTGTACTAACCCCTACTTTCTCTGCTGTTCTTTTTCCAGTTTTCTGTGGTGGTGAACTACACCACCACCACCTGATCAAAGCACCGTGCAGTTCCTACATTGATGGATTGAATGCCAGAGGTCCACATGACCATCATCATCAAGTTCTTCCGTGTGAAGCTTGAAAATCATGAGGACTGATGAAGGTCATTTATGTTTGGTAGAATGCCTTGTGCAGGCTGGGTGGTCTCGGAGCCTCAGAACTCCTGCAGATTTTGCTCTTTCTCTCCATCCGTCTGGAGTTTTTTTTTTTTTGTTTGTTTTTTTCTGTCCTCCCTGGCCATCAGACCTTACTTTTATTCAATGTTAATTAGTATTGCCTAATTTCCTTTTTTTATATATTTTGTCTTGTTTCTCTTTCTTCATCCTGTAAAGCACTTTGAGCTACATGATTTGTATGAAAATGTGCTATATAAATAAATATTGTTGGTGTTGTTGTATAGTTGATTTGCTTTGTTCCAAATCAGTGGATAAATCATTACTTTGTTAACAATTTTATTAGGTTTGGTTGCATTCCACACTGCAAACTTTCAAGGAAACTACACATATCAATTAAACTTCTCCTGGGTGTGTCACTGCCTTCTTTCACTGGGCAAAAACATTTTTTTCCTGGGAAAAAGTATCATGGAGGGTTGACCACAGTTGTGTTTGCACTCTGCAACATTTTCTATAATTATCTAAATTTATTTAGCAAACAAAACACCTGCAATTGAACAACTTGAGACTACTTGAAAATGATATGTTACTACATATGGTGTGAAAAGGACATGTTTTAAAAAGCCAAATGTACTAAAGAAGGCATGCACTGTTGAGGGCATACACTGATATGCTTCAGTTTTATAGCAGTAGACACATCGGGTGAGTTTTGATTTAACTGTATGATATTATGCATTTACTCTACAGTAAATATGAACATAACCTAAATTTAATTTCACTCAGATCACATGACTGCTGTCTAAACTCTTGTAAATATTTGTTATTTACAAATAGCTATACCACATGCACTTCAGAACAGGTCAGCCACCTGAAGCTAAGCATGTTTGGGCCAGGCCATTACTTGAATGTGAGACCATCTAGGAAAAGCTTGGGTTACTGCTGAAAGATGTGTTAGTGAGGCCAGCAGGGTCCCTTTACTTTATAGTCTGAATATGGACCCCAATGCCCCAGTATGGTGACAGGGACACTGTGCTGTAAAAATGGTGTAAAACTGATGTTCTGACTCTTTGTAGTTATGAAAAATCCCTGCGCATCCTTTATAAAGAGTTGGGTGTATCTCATTATCCAGGCTAAACTGCCCACCACGGCCTAGTCATTCTAGCGCCCTAATCACCCCCTGTCTCTAATTAGCTATCTCTCTCACTACTTCACTACCTAACAGGTAATCTGTTAATCATCCAGGTGGACACATTACACATTAGTGGTGAGTGAAGTGGCTCCCCACTCGCTGAAGCACTTTGAGTAGTGAAAAAATTGCTATATACAGTAAATGAATTATTATTAATCTTAAATTTGCAATATTTGAATAACATTAACTACGTATATCAAAGTCAGCGTGTCTCCATATCGCATCACGACAGAAAATTGATCATACTGATAGAATGCCCCATCTGCATACATCACTTTCATGGTGTAAGATTAGAGGGTTTGATCTCACAGGACACTACTATTCATTTCTTGACACCTCTGTATGTATTTTTATTTACCCAATTTCAAGTGAATTTATACCTATCCCACCAAGTGCTGTTGGTCAGATTTGGCTTTTGCTTGGCTTGGCCTGGCATGGTCAGATCAGTCTTGGCTGCTGTCAGGTGATTTTGATGCTCTGACCCTTTCATGTCATTTTCTCATTTTTGTCACTTGAGCCACAACTTTGGAAAAAAAAGTAAGTGTAGATCTGATGTCTACCCATCTCCTTTTTGTGATTTTTTTTCATGTGCAACAAACTGTTATTGCATTGATAATGCAAGTTTAAACAATGGATCTTTTTGAAAAGAAACTTGTATCAATGTTTAGACACTAACCACCATATATTTATATAAAGCTACATGTCTCTGACTCACTGACTGACTAACATATTGTTGGCTATTTGCAGACAACCTAAGGAAATATTTTTTTCACTAAAGGATGAACCTCATTGCTCTGAAGTCCACAAAAATCCAGCCTCACTAAAAAGTTAATTCAATTGTGGAAAAAAAAACTGAGAAAAATCGCAATGATTTAAAGTGGGGTCTGCAATCAGGTAGCATTGCTAATTTCTTCATTAATAATCTGCCCCTTGATAGAGAAAACAATTATCAGCATAAACCTTACTGTCTGTGGACATCATCTTCAGTAAAATAGAATAAAACATTTGTGAGGCTCAATAGAGAAGGCACCAAGTTTTCTTTGGAACAATCCAAACTGAAAGAAACACATGAAGGCAGAAAACAAGATGCAAAGATACTGTAATAATACTCAGCAAGTAAATGACAGCATCTTTGAAGGGAAAATCTGTAGATCTATTTTCTATGAGTCACAAAGTGTCAGAAATAACTAAATTGACGATACAGCCATAGCGTGGTCTAAGTTACTGCTTTTTCAAGTTTAGACATTAGATCTTCCTCTCTTTTTCAATTATTTTGCAACCTTCATTTTTAATTCCATTGTGCACTTCTGACACAAGGAGTGTTTCTGTGCTTTTACTCTAATTTTACATTAAACCTAATCATTGTGGCTTTGATGTATTTATCTCTCTCATTAGTGTGGCTTTCTATTTTAATGCTGATATGGTATGTTGCTACTAGAGATAACTTTTAAAATAAGCAGGTTACCTAAATGTTAATTTCTTATTTCACTTTCACTGTAAATGTCATTCATCTAAAATGTAAAGTAAAAGTAATTATAAAGATTTTTCTTGTGACCATATACAGTATGTACTTATGCCCATTGGTTCTGCTGTCATCACTGTTTTTTAAATCATCAGACTGACTTTCACCTTTTTATACTAGATAAACTGTTGATAAAAAAAAAACATGATAATTTACTCACCAGGAGCAAATCCCACTTTTATTTCACAGGAATGGTAGCTGTGATTTGAAGATCACATTTGTGACTTCCATTGCTACTTACAAGTGTTATTTCCAGTTGTGGCTCGTACTGAACACAGCTGGAAGGGCTACTAAAAATACCCGGGTCCAGACAATACTATTGCAGAGAAAATGTAGTTACCGCTGATAATGATTACTTATTCTGTTTTCTTTATTAGTGTGGCACTGTAAATGCCATTAAATTATATTATATTACATTACTGCAGTAGACTTCATTAAGAATCTATTGATTGTAATCGGCAGCATGTCGTGTTCTGCCTGGATGTAGTAGTGGATGTTGCTCTGGGAAAGCTGTTAATGTATATTAATCCACTGTGCATGAGTGTGTACATACCTAAGTTTATTCCTGGGGACCCCCATGGTTATAAGTTTTGTTTCTAACCAATTTCAAATCAGTGCATCATTCTATTTTTAAAGCACCTCATTGTTAATTGATCTGTCCTTATTCTAATAAATCCTGTAACATTTATATTTTTGTGAAACCTCCAACCTTTAGGTTCACTTTGTCCTCCTCATTTAAGTTTACCCTTTAATATAGAGTTTGCACCCTTAATTGTCAAACCCTAACCCTAACCCTAATTGACAATATTGAAAGGCAGAGAGAAAAGATACTTCAGTTCTCTGCTCATACAAATGTTCTCAAATCTGCTATGCTGATTTGTTGTTCAATTTGACAAACATCTTCTACCTTCACTAGTGAACAAGACCTTGTGGTATCTTCAGCCTGGGGCAGCTGCTCATCTCTTAATGAAGACCATGAAGACAGATTTTGAGGTGCTAATTCTCATGCTAATAGCACCATACTCAGCTGTAAATTGTTAAAAGTTCCTGCTGGAGATCACATGAAAATTATAAATAAAAAAGGAGGCCAGATGCACCATAAACACCTAGAATGACCAAGCTTGATTTAAGTCCAAGAACACCAGTCTTGTTCTACAAATAAATGGTTCAAATGGCACACTGTGCCAGAGCCCCATACTCTTGAGGCGTCGTCCAAAACCTGCTATGGAGAAAGGTTTTTCCAAATTCACAAAGCACATACAATATTGGCAAATTCTAATCACTATTCAGATATTTCTGCAAGGGTAATAAGTGGGTTTCATGTTTCATGAGCAGGACATTAACCACATTGGCCCTTCTGGATCTGAGGTTAATCTATCAGATGGAGTCTCTGTCCCAGTGTCCTGTCAAATGCTTTCTCAAGAAGGTGTGGAGTCTGAACTTTTAGTAAGAAAATGTTTGTTTCTGTATACTGCACTTCTGTCATGGAAAAGACAGATGTTCAGAAACAAAAGGAAACATTACACAGTAGATAAATGAAAAAAAATCTAGTAAAAACAGCATCAGAGTTGGGTTCTTTTCCCTGATCACTCACTGCCTGTGTGGAGTTTCCCCACTCATGCACCCCTTGTCCACACAGGTTTTTATCCTGATTTCTCTCATAATCCAAGGTTAAACGTGCTATATTGAAATTGATCCCATGAAAATTAAAGAAGGGTGTTCATGATTGAGCCCTGTGATGACCTGCTTCGCCACAAAGGGTTGATTTCTGCGGTGTGCATCTGATGTACAGTGGATTCAGAAAGTATTCAGACTCCTTAACTTTCAGAACACTTTATTGTGTTTTAAACCAATACATTTGTCACTTTTGTCCATTAATCTACATTCAACAATCCAAAATGACAGTGAAAAATTGCTTTTAGGAACATTTGCAAATAAATGTATTAAAAATCAAAAACTGAAAACTCTCATTTATATTAGTAGGCTTGCTGTAGCACTCCAGATTGTGGCCAGATGCACCCTCTTTGCTTAGATTATGCCTCAGATGTGTATAGAACTTGACTGGAGTCCTCCCATATCAAAATTAATTGATTGAACATAGTTTAGAAAGAAACACTCCTGTGTATATAAGGTCCCATGATTCACACTGCATGTCAGAACAAAACCAAGCCATGAATTCCAAGGAACTCTCTGTAGACATCCATGGTAAAATTGTGATGAGTCATAAATCAAGGAAAGGGTATAAAACCATTATAAACGTATTCAGTGTTACCTGAAGTGCAGTGGTCTCAATAATTGTGAAATGGAAGCAGTTTGGAACTACCAGAACATTTTCTAGAGTTGTCTGTCTGGCCAGACTGAGTAACTGAGCAAGAAGGGCCTTGGTCAGAGAGGTGAGAGGTGAGCCTACTAATATAAATGAGAGATTTCAGAGAGGTGAGCTCACTGTAACAGAGCTTAAAAAGTTCTCTGCTGAGATGCAATAACCTGTCGGAAGAACCACCATGTCAGTTGCACTCTATATCTGTCTAAGACCAGGCACTGCTAATAACCTACATAACACCATCCCTACAGGGAACCATGGTGGTGGCAGAATCATGCTATAGGGGTGACTCTCTGAAGCAGGGAAACTGGGATAAATGTGGCCCTAATACAGATAGGTCCCTGAAGAAAGTCTGCCCCAGAGAACACGTAACTTCTGACAGGTTGATGGTTGACCTTTCAGCATGACAATGACCTGAAGCATACAGCCAAGGCAACACAGGAATGGCTTTGCGACAAGTCTTTGACTGTTTTTGAGTGGGCCAGCTAAAGCCCAGACTTAAGTCTTATAGAACATCTGTGGAGAGACATGAAGATGGCAGTTTATAGATGCTTCCCAACCAACCTAATTAAGCTTGAGAGGATTTGCTGGAAAGAATGGGATAAATAACCCAACAACACAACACAATACAGGGTTTAGCAAGAGAAGGGATCTGAATACTTTCTGAATCCACTGTAGTCTTGGGACCCAGTGACCCTGCAAATAAAGTAGAAAATTCAAAAATGAGATGAATACACCAAAATATAACTACTGGATTATAACATCACGACAACAACAACATTTATTTATATACCACATTTTGATACAAACGGTAGCTCAAAGTGCTTTACATAATAAAGAATAGAAAAATAAAAGACACAATAAGAAAACAAAATAAGTCAACATTAATTAACATCGAATAAGAGTAAGATCCAATGGCCAGGGGGGACAGAAAAAACAAAAAAACTCCAGACGGCTGGAGAAAAAATTAAATCTGTAGGGATTCCAGACCATGAGACCGCCCAGTCCCCTCTGGGCATTCTACCTAACATAAATGAAACAGTCCTCTTTGGATTTAGGGTTCACACGGAAGGGCTTGATGATGATGGTCACGTAGAGTTCTGCCTTTTAATCCATCCATCATTGTTGGAGCATCATGAAGCTTTGAGTAGGTGGAGGTGGCGCAGGCCATCACCACAAAGAAACCGGAAAAAGAAACAGAAAAGAGAGTAGGGGTCAGTACGGATTTTAGAGCCACCATGAATACTTATTATGATGAATCACGATAATACTTAAATATTAAGTTGAATGCACTATCCAGCAATAAGCTTAATTTTGCTTCTCATTTATGTTTCCTTTTATGATTATTCTAGATTTTTATTCACAATATTTTTTTCTTCACAAAGAAATGGTAAAGTAGTAATAATTGCTTAATGAGGTGAGAACAGAATCCCTTACATAGGCAAACGACAATGTCAGTCTTTGCCTGGGGCTATTAAAGTGCAAAGACCTTTTATCCAGTTTCTAATTTTGAAATTGATTCAAAAGAGAATATCAGATATTATATAGATTAATGACACCTTTATGAATGACACAATGTGCATTATCACATCCTATTATCAATTCCATACAAAAGAGTCAATAGGCACCTACTTGGCCTACTGTCAGGTTTAATAGGCTTATTATTGGCTATTTCCTGAGTGACAGGAATGCTCATGTTGAGTAACAGTATTGATTTGCCTTAGTGTGAGGAAACACTAGAGCTGTTTATTGAATGACACTTAGATAAAATAAATGTTAGTTTGTATATTTTGGTGTTTAATGTCTCCTGCAGTTCAAAGACATACAGGTTAAGTGAATTGGTGTTGGAAACTGGCCCTAGTGTGCGTGTGTTCGCCCTGCAATGGACTGGAGTCTCGTCCAGGGATTGTTCCTGCCTTGATCCCTATGCTTTCTGAGACAGGCTTCAACTTGTGATCCTTCTGCGGATAAGTGTGTTTGTAAAATACGTGTGTGGATGTTTAATTTTACATTATATCATACTATTTATATTATTATGTAATAAGCTGATAATGAAAAAAGATAAATGAAAAAAATCTAGCTGCTTTATTTAATACAGTATATACACTGTGTTAAGAGCGTAGATCAACCAATTATCAGTTCATAAATGTTGATAGGTTTTGACAATTAAAAAATTTAGTTATGATTCATAAATAGTCATTTTCTGTTAATGAACATCAATAGTGTGACCAGTCAGTAAATAGCTCACTGAGAGCATCATTAGGATCAGTATTATAGTAACTAAGTCACATTTGTTTATTTATTTTATTGTTCTAAATGAATGACTTTTTCATAAGGTTGTAGTTGATGGCTTTGCATTTGGTGGATACAGACTTCTTTGAATGCCAATATATTAAAAATAAAAATGATGCTTTAGAAAACTTTTTTAATCAAAAACATTGAAATACATTTGCCTTCTAAAACATTAACGGAAATGTTGCAAGAATTGCTGTAGGTCCCCTGACCAAGATTAACTAAGTGAGATCCTGTGGAAAGGAGAGCAGATTTTAAGCTTTAATAGGTTACTTTGTATTCAAGTAAGTAATGATTACTCCACATTGCCTAATAAATCTGTTCTATGAACTGCTACATCCTGTTTATTCAAGACAACATTTTCTGCTTTTCATTCAATAGTATGAGAGGGAGGAAAGGTTTATACAGGAGTCATCAACTAGTGCAGTATTACTTCTTTCTTATCCTTTAACTTGTGCTGGCTACATTAGCAGATCTCCATTGTTCTCCTCAGGTTATGGTAAACTTTTGTCTTTAGAAACTCATATATTAACATTGTTTTGGAAAGATTAAACAAACATTATTTTAGTAAATGCAGCATTTGTACCTGTTTCCCAAAACTTGCCTATATTTATTTTAAAAATGACAGAAACTACTAAACCAGCAACTATGGGTAACCAGCCAGCAACCTCTTTAAAAGTGAAAATTAAAGGTGTGCTGCTGAGTTACTGAATTTTTAGAGCAAACAGAAGACAAAATGCAGAAGACAGCATGAAGAGTTATAAATCCTGACAGGGTCTATCAATAGCGAGAAGAAAGAACTAAATTACAAAAGCCTTATGTTTAATTCAGCAAGGATTTGATTTGTGTACCTGCCTAATATTAAACTAGCTCCTGTAGAGCCAAAAATATAATGCTGAGAAAATTAAATTTAATTGGAGAACAGAACAAAAAGAAGCAAAAAGGAACACAAACTACAAAGACATTTGATAAAGCATAGAAAAATAGTTGATAAAGTAGTTGTTAATTTTCATATAGATAATCAGTGTGATCTAAAAGTAAAAGAATTTATGAACCTCCTGGATTCTTTTGATTTGAGACAACTCATAAATCAGCCTACACATAAAGCAGGTCATACATTAGACTTAGTGATTACTAAAGGACTGAAAGTTGATATAAAACAGATCATTGATATTGGTCTATCAGACCATTTTCTTCTACTTTTTAATATAGAAATAATGATAAAAACACTCATGAGAAGCATATTGTTAAAAACGCTTCTTTGATTCGCAGCAGCTTTAAAACTTACAAACATTTTAAGCAATCAGTCCGTTTATAGTGCCAGCTATAATAGCGAGGACAATGTAAATAGTAAGGTGGAAAGATTTAATTCTAAAGTGAGAGCTGCTGTTGACATAGTTGCACCTGAAAAGACAGTGAAAAAATCTTCTAGCATTGGTATACCATGGAAGACCCAAAGAGTGTCTGATTTAAAGAGAACATGCCGTAGAGCTGAGCGTCAATGGAGGAAGAGTAAACTTACTATCCACCACGAAATATTAAAAGTCAAAATAACAGAATACAATAACACTGTCCGTCTTGAGAGACGCTGCTATTTCTCTAATATTATAAATAACAATGCTAGTAATCCTAGAGTCTTATTTTCAACAATTGATCGCCTACTAAACCCAGGTAGCTCAAAGGAATGCCTCCTAAGTGCTTCCAGTGAAACCTGTGAGGCTGTCGCTGTATTCTTCAATCAAAAATTAATGATATTAGAAATAACATAGTATATCTCCCCAACACTAAGGATCCCCTAAACCCCAACATCCTGTTATAAACAAATTAAACTCTTTCACTAGGATAGATTTACCTGATTTACAAAAAATAATATCTCAATTAAAACCCTCCACCTCCGTCCTTGACCCGATACCAACAAGGTTTTTCAAAGAAGTATCAGGCGTGCTAATTGATAATGTTCTTGACATAGTAAATTCGTCACTAGATACTGGGGTCTTCCCAGACTGTCTTAAGACTGCTGTAGTTAAACCCCTACTTAAGAAACATAATCTTGACCCCTCGCTCTTGAAAATTTTAGACCCATCTCTAACTGCCCTTCTTAAGTAAAGTTCTAGAGAAGGCAGTCATTATGCAGTTAAATGACCACCTAAATAAACATGCTATTCTTGATAAATTTCAGTCAGGTTTTAGAACAAATCACAGCACAGAAACTGCACTCGTTAAAGTAGTAAATGACTTGCGGGTAAATGCAGACAGAGGCCATTTATCTGTTCTCATCCTCTTAGATCTGAGTGCTGCATTTGACACCATTGATCACAACATTCTTAGAAATCGCCTTAGTCAATGGGTGGGCCTCTCTGGCAGTGTCTTAAATTGGTTTGAATCCTACCTGACAGGGAGAAAATATTTTGTTAGTTGTGGGAATTACAACTCGAAGACACATGATATCCAATATGGTGTTCCACAAGGCTCTATCCTGGGTCCGCTGTTATTCTCAATCTACATGCTTCCGTTAGGTCAGATTATCTCAGGGCACAACGTGAGCTACCACAGCTATGCTGATGACACACAGCTGTACTTATCAATAGCACCTGATGACCCGATTCTATTGATTCACTAACACAATGTCTGACTAGTATCTCAGAATGGATGAATAGTAATTTTCTCAAGTTAAATAAAGAGAAACTGAAATTTTAGTGATCAGCAATAATGGATACAATGAGGCTATTAGAAATAAACTGGATACATTAGGATTAAAAGTCAAGACGGAGGTAAAAAGCTTAGGGGTGATTGTTGACTGTAATCTGAATTTTAAATCACATATTAATCAGATCATTAGGACAGCATTTTTCACTTAAGAAACATAAGTAAAGTTAGACCTCTTTATCACTGAAAGATGCTGAGAAATTAGTTCACGCGCTTTGTTTTCAGTCGACTAGATTACTGTAACGCACTCCTCTCAGGACTACCCAAAAGATATAAATCGTTTGCAACTAGTGCAGAATGCAGCTGCTAGAATCCTAACTAGGAAAAGAAAATCAGAACACATTACTCCAGTTTTGATGTCACTACACTGGTTACCTGTGTCATTCAGAATTGACTTTAAAATTCTGCTTATGGTTTATAAAGCCTTAAATAATCTAGCCCCATCTTATATATCGGAATGTCTGACACCTTATATTCCAAATCGTAACCTCAGATCCTCAAATGAGTGTCTCCTTAGAATTCCAAGAACAAAACTTAAAAGAAGTGGTGAGGCGGCCTTCTGCTGTTATGCACCTAAAATCTGGAATAGCCTGCCAATAGGAATTCGCCAGGCTGATACAGTAGAGCACTTTAAAACACTGCTGAAAACACATTACTTTAACATGGCCTTTTATAACTTCATTTTAATCGTAATTTAACTTAATCCTGATACTCTGTATGTTCAATTCATCATAACAACTATTCATGGTGGCTCTAAAATCGGTACTGACCCCTACTCTCTTTTCTGTTTCTTTTTCCGGTTTCTTTGTGGTGGTGGCCTGCGCCACCTCCACCTACTCAAAGCTTCATGATGCTCCAACAATGATGGACGGATTAAAAGGAAGAAGTCTACGTGACCATCATCATCATCAAGCCCTTCCGTGAGAACCCTAAATCCAAAGAGGACTGTTTCATTTATGTTAGGTAGAATGCCCAGAGGGGACTGGGCGGTATCATGGTCTGGAATCCCTACAGATTTTATTTTTTCTCCAGCTGGAGTTTTTTGTTTTTCTGTCCCCCCTGGCCATTGAACCTTACTCTTATTCGATGTTAATGTTGATTTATTTTTTATAATTATGTCTTTCATTTTTCTATTCTTTAATATGTAAAGCACTTTGAGCTACTGTTTGTATGAAAATGTGCTATATAAATAAATGTTGTTGTTGTTGTTGTTGTTATTTGTAGGAGAGTGATAAGAATTGATAATTCATTTAATATTACTGACGTAAAACAGGTATATCCTTCAGAGATTCTAAACTAAAATTAAAATCCGGATGAACAAACTAATCGTTTTTTTCTTTTCACTAGGATTTGTCTTTTGTTTCTCTTTTCTCTTATGACGCAGCCGTTGACAGGTTGCTTATTTATTTATTTATTTATTTTATTGTTCTAAATGAATGACTTTTTCATAAGGTTGTAGTTGATGGCTTTGCATTTGGTGGATACAGACTTCTTTGAATGCCAATATATTAAAAAATAAAAAATGATGCTTTAGAAAACTTTTTTTTTTTAATCAAAAAAACATTGAAATACATTTGCCTTCTAAAACATTAACGGAAATGTTGCAAGAATTGATGTAGATCCCCTAACCAAGATTAACTAAGTGAGATCCTGTGGAAAGGAGAGCAGATTTTAAGCTTTAATAGGTTACTTTGTATTCAAGTAAGTAATGATTACTCCACATTGCCTAATAAATCTGTTCTATGAACTGCTACATCCTGCTTATTCAAGATAACATTTTCTGCTTTTCATTCAGTAGTATGAGAGGGAGGAAAGGTTTATACAGGAGTCATCAACTAGTGCAGTATTACTTCTTTCTTATCCTTTAACTTGTGCTGGCTACATTAGCAGATCTCCATTGTTCTCATCAGGTTATGGTAAACTTTTGCCTTTAGAAACTCATATATTAACATTGTTTTGGAAAGATTAAACAAACATTATTTTAGTAAATGCAGCATTTGTACCTGTTTCCCAAAACTTGCCTATATTTATTTTAAAAATGACAGAAACTACTAAACCAGCAACTATGGGTAACCAGCCAGCAACCTCTTTAAAAGTGAAAATTAAAGGTGTGCTGCTGAGTTACTGAATTTTTAGAGCAAACAGAAGACAAAATGCAGAAGACAGCATGAAGAGTTATAAATCCTGACAGGGTCTATCAATAGCGAGAAGAAAGAACTAAATTACAAAAGCCTTATGTTTAATTCAGCAAGGATTTGATTTGTGTACCTGCCTAATATTAAACTAGCTCCTGTAGAGCCAAAAATATAGTGCTGAGAAAATGAAATTTAATTGGAGAACAGAACAAAAAGAAGCAAAAAGGAACACAAACTACAAAGACATTAAAGTGATAAAGCATAGAAAAAATAGTTGATAAATTATTTGTTGAAAACACCATCTGGCTTTTATTAAAAGAGCTGACTGTCTTACCACTGGTCTAGGCCTGCTTTTATAATGGAGAAAATTACTAAAAATGAAACAACTGATTATGTATGGATTTTGTTGTCAGGATATCTGACCACATGGTAAAGATTTTACTGAATTTATGGAGCATTTGCTTGATACTTTTCTTTTTCCGGTTTCTTTGTGGTGGCGGCCTGCGCCACCTCCACCTACTCAAAGCATCATGATGCACCAACATTGATGGACTGAAAGCCAGAAGTCTACGTGACCATCATCATCAGGTCCTTCCATGAAAACCCTAAATACAAAGAGGACTGTTTGACTTATGTTAGGTAGATTGCCCAGAGGGGACTGGGTGGTCTCGTGGTCTGGAACCCCCTACAGATTTGATTTTTTTTCTCCAGCTCTTGGAGTTTTTTTTTTCTGTCCACCCTGGCCATCGGACCTTACTTATTCTATGTTAATTAATGTTGACTTATGTTTATTTTTTATTGTGTCTTCTATTTTTCTATTCTTCATTTTGTAAAGCACTTTGAGCTACATTTTTTTTGTATGAATATGTGCTATATAAATAAATGTTGATTGATTGATTGATACTGCACTTAGAGGAATGAATGTGCCAGTGGGACTACCAGGTTCTAGATGGAATGCTTCGAAATATGGGATGTAAAGCAGTATATATGAAAGTGAGAGCACTGCAGAAGCAAACAGGAGCAGGATTAAAAAATAATTCTTTTTGAACCATTCTCTTTCCCTTTATTCCTTTGGATTTATACCAACAAATATTTGCTCAGGATTTAACTTTGATCAGGAAAATTTTAAATAGATACTTAGAATCAGAATTTGCCAACATTTATTGAAAGCAATTAGGCATAACAAAGTCACTTGAGGTGCTACAGGAATGAATGACTTTTTCATAAGGTTGTAGTTGATGGCATTGAGGTTGGTGGATACAGACCTCTTTGAATGCCAGTATATTAAAATATTATATATTAAAATGAATTCAAAGAAACTACATGTCATACAATTCCTGACCAAGAGGTCAAAGTACAGGAATAGGAACTACATGCCAGGAATTGGGGTCAAAGTTTTGATAAAGAGGAAGATGGTCAAAGGTTTTGCAAAGAACTATAAGGTTTTTCTCTGACACTCTTGGACCTTCTACAGTACACACTAGCAAAGGTCAAAAGCTCTTTACAAAAAGAGCCAAAACAAAAATCACAGTCAAAGTCATGAGACTAATACAGATCAAATTCTAAACACTGTAAAAGTATTGAAAATTTAAAGAGCGAGCTGCTTTTGTTCAAAACTAACACAGGATTATTCCTTTACTTATTATTCAAAGTTCTGAAGACAGTCAGTGAACACTGCCATAGCAGTATCATGTCAGCAACTCTTCAGGTGATGGCAAAGGACTTTGTTGTCAACAGCATTGTGATGGAATATATAAAATTAACCCAGAAAATGGTGGTGCCCATCCAAAAAACAAAGTACAAAATAGAAACACAATGAAATCACAAAAATAATGATATAAATAAATGACTGAAGAAAATGAATCACAACAATGTTGAAGGCTTCTTCAGTGTGATTGAATATTCAACACTGTGTGCACATATTGCCTGTTTTGAAATCCTGTGATGCTTTAAGAATGAAAGTAAAACTGAGTCTGGCTGTATCACCCTGTCAAGTCTGTGCTCTATGCTTTAACCTCTTGCTAAGCTGACATTAAAATATGTCAGTTCAGCATATTGAACCTTCTGAAGGTGTGTGCTATGACTTGAATAGGGTAGCATTTTCAAGCCCATTTGATCACATTTACGGTTGAGAAGGGCTCAATTCAGGAAAAAACCCTAGGCAATCACCCAGTCCATTGTATTGCTTACACTGACATACACTCACATGAGGCCAATTTATAATTTACAGTTAACCTAACATGTACATCGTTAAAGTATGAGAGGAAAATATGAGTGACCTTAGAAAAAGTAATAGATATAACGTGCAAACGCACACACAGGATTCAAAAGTAAGGACACCTGATCTTTGAAGTAGCGGTGTTACCAACGTACCACTGTGCTGCCTGGGTTACAAAATATTGTTATGAAGAAACAACATGTCCACATCCATACATACAATTAATAAATATAATAAATCACATATATTGTTCTGGTGACATGAACATTTTCCTCAAAAACGATAGTAAAGTCACCAACTAAGCAGGAAAAGGAAAAAAAAATTACACATTAGGTACTGAATGGAAAACATCTGCCCACAAAAACAAGGACTTTAACAATCTAAAAACAGACTGTGGCCATGCATTGGTGTGTATTGTCTGTCTTCATTCATAATGCTAAATCACAAGTTATTACTTGTTCTTGCAAAGGTAGAACCCGACCTTTGTAAAGCACAAATTTATATGCAGGTTTCTGCTTTAAAAGCCTCTTTTCCTCCACTGGGTGCCTTTGTTTGATTGCAGAGGAGAGGATTTATTTTGAGTTTGTGACCTTGAATTTTGATGTGACTAGACTGTGTACTGAGAGACAAAGACAGAGGAAAAAGACAGATGAGAAAGACAGTATGCAGTGCAAGCCATATTGTAGTCTGTTTTATGTAATCCCATGATTCTGCCTGAATAAATTCACACATGCTTCAGAAAACTTTAAGACTTTTTTTTTAGTCAGGTAGGTAACTATAAAGAGTATAAGTCCACAGTAAGCAACCTGCTAACCATGTACGCTTTAGAAGTGTGCCAGGTTTCAAACTGGGTTGCGTATACATGATTTTATAGCAGCTATCACAGTGAAGTATGGACAATTAGGATATGTTTTTGGGGTAGCATTTTCAAGTATGCATTTTAGTTAGCTTTATTTTCAGCTTTAAAATGTAGAAAGTACTTAAGTTTGTGTTAAGTAGGCCATACATAGGCATATTTTTTGCAATATATGCATTGACCACTTGAGTATTTTGATAAGATAAGAACTGGTTTGAACCAGCTGATTAAGCAGAATTTCTTGACCTGCTTTAGCTATACAAGCACCAAACATGGCAATCAAATGCTGACTACTCTCTGACTTTATATGTCAGAAGCACAGTTTGGGCTCAAACAGCTCACAAATAATATAATGAAAGGAGCCAAATGTACCATCTCAAGGGCAGAACCACAGCTTTAAAAAGTCAGACAAACAGTTGATATGGGCAGCAGCAGGAAGAACACAGCCATGAAGAGACCTCCATGGCTTGAGTCACATGAGCGTAACCACAACAGCTGAGAACCACCCGAACACCATTGGACATTTTGGATGCTCTGGTTGACATTGTCTTTGATGACGCTAAACATCCACCTTGTATTTTTGCTTTCAGTGTTAAACACTATAATGACTGAATACAATATCAAACTCTGCTCTCCTGCTTGCCTTGCTGGTCTGGCAATATGGTGAAAAATAAAAGTGGGGAATGCAGCTCAGAATGACGCACTTAATCTGTAGCAGATAATCCTGGGAGAGGTCAGACTGCAGTGGGTTGTGGCTGTTGAGTACAATACAATACAATACAGTTTATTTTTGTATAGCCCAAAATCACACAGGAAGTGCCGCAATGGGCTTTAACAGGCCCTGCCTTTTGACAGCCCCCCAGCCTTGACTCTCTGAGAAGACAAGGAAAAACTCCCAAAAAAACCTTTTAGGGAAAAATGGAAGAAACCTCGGGAAAGGCAGTTCAAAGAGAGACCCCTTTCCAGGTAGGTTGGGCGTGCAGTGGGTGTCAAAAGTAGGGGGTCAATACAATACAATATACAGAACAGAACAATTCCTTAATACAGCATAATAATAAAAATTTTAGAAGTACGGTTTAACAGTAGATGATATGACATAATTAGGTTTGGATATTTTTAGAGTCCTGGAGACCTCATCCATCTAGCTGCCTCCCCTTTTGGCCATGCCACGGCTGAAACGTTGCTCCGATGAAAGGACCCCTCTTTCCCATGATTCCTGTGATCCTCCATCAGGGATGACTTTACCATAGGCAGGCAAACAACTTGGCAAGTGGGCCGTGGCACCAATTGCCATGAGTCATGGTCTGGCTTTCATTTTTCATTTTTATAGTCGTTACTTGGCCTCTAAAATGCTTGTGTTAGCATTTTGGGTTTTTTAGAGGTCAAGGACTATAGTTGTTATATTTGCTTTTGTATCTGAGGTATTTTCTCCTTATTAAAAATAAATTAAATACTCCCAAGTGCATCATTTTGATTTTATTATGGGTACCGCCATTTTGTGTTCTTTGTTGCCTCTGTCGCAAAGCAGTTGTGGTAAGGTGATGTTTTTGTTACAAATGTCTGCACACATATCAGAAAATTCTTTTAAGGCCCTATAAGAATTTTCATGCAAAAATCGCCATTTAAGTGGGTCAGGGCAACTAATTTCCATTGATACTTTATGAGGGATAGTTGCTCCCACAACACTATGGGGTTATTTTATTTCGTAATTAGTGCTACAGATGCGTCTTATTTGATGTGCATAATGATGTTATGCAAAATATAATAATTATACTGTTGTTAATTTATTATGGAAACAAAATGTAAAATGGCTGAAATGTGCTGCAAATTATTTTTAGTGAGGTGAAAATCTTCTTGGACACAGCATTCAAGAATTTATGTTTTGAAAACACAAAATTGGCTAAAAAAGCTGTCACCCAAACAAACTTCTTACCTACATAACACCGATAAAGAGCAAATGGTGACACTTATTGACAAGAGGTTAGCAGAGGCTGACATAATGAGGCAGCTGAAGGTAAGATATAGTAGTTTTGATTTGTAAATTGAAACTGGAGTGGCAGTAAATATAACATGATTTTGATGGAGCAGCTGAGCGGTATATTGTGAATTCTATTAAACAACAATAAATATTTTAAGTATGTTGAGGCACAGTGGTGATCTGCCATAGTGTTTTTAATTAGAACTGATCGACATTTGATAGAGGCATTGGGCAATAATGTGTAATTATGATCAAATAAGCTTATCTGGGTTACCTGACCTATGAAAAGATGCTTTTAGATGTTTGTAGAAAGGTGAGAAATGCAAGGAAGAAGGAAAACAAATAGTGGTTAACAGTGTAACTAGACATGATATTTCTGAAGGCACCCCCAAAGGCTTACTTCTTATATAGGTGGATAATGAGCCTATTTAGTGAGAATAATACACTATTAGAAGGCTAACCAAGACTGTTTTCCTCTTATACTCAGTAACCTCTTTGCTACTTTTTGCAATGCATATAACCATTTGCATTGCAGGTGGCGATCATGACTAAGAGACATTAATTGTTCTCCATGCAGCTGTTGTTTCATTTCCTATTTTCGGTTGCCAGTGAAAGTAGTCCTACTAAAATTATTAACTTTTGACATATGATATTAAAGAGTGGAAACAGTGAATTTTCCATGAATCTGTTTCAAATCTTCTTTTATAGTGCCCATCACGAGACATCCTTAATATGGCTCTATGTTCATCTGCTTAGATTACCTTGCAACAAAAATTGCATGTATGTGACAATTAAACCTGTCTGATAATTTTCTGGTTGGTTAAGCAGCTGAGGTCATTGTTAATCACTTTCAGCTGTATTGGTGTTCATGGACTTAACGACAGGTGCACTAAAGTGGCAACAATTAGAAAACCCTCAAAACAGGACTGGTTTTACATGTGGAGGTCATTTCAAGTTTCTCCCTCTTGATCTTTTTTGGCTGGTTTTCCACTCGTGCTAGTTTTTGCTTGAGTAATTATCTCTACTGGCAGTATGAGGCGATTCCTTAACCCTACAGAAGTTGCACAGGTTGTCCAACTTCTCCAGGATGGCAGATCCACACGTGCTGCAGCAAGAAGGTTTAATGTGTCTCCCAGCACAATCTCCAGAACATGGAGGAGATTTCAGGAGACTGGCTGTTATTCTTGGAGAGCTGGACAGGGCCGTAGAAGGTCCTCAACCCATCAGCAGGACCTATACCTGCTCCTTTGTGCAAGGCAGAACAGGCTGAGCACTGCTCGTGCCCTACAGAATGACCTCCAGAGGTCCACTGGTGTGAATGTCTCTACCCAAACAATCAGGAACAGTCTTCATGAAGATGGCCTGAGGGCCCGACGTCCTGTAGTGGGCCCTGTGCTCACTGCCCAGCACCGTGGAGCTCGACTGGCATTTGCTCAAGGACACCAGAATTGGCAAGTCCGCCACTGGCGCCCTGTACTTTTTACAGACTAGAGCAGGTTCACACTGAGCAGCTGTGATAGACGTGAAAGAATCTGGAGAAGACAAGGAGAACGATATGCTGCCTGCAACGTCGTTCAACATGACAGGTTTGGTGGTGGGTCAGTGATGGTCTGGGGAGGCATATCCATGGAGGGACGCACAGACATCTACTGCGTAGGAAATGGTGCTCTGACTGCCATAAGGTATCGAGATGAAATCCTTGAACCCATTGTCAGACCCTACGCTGGTGCAGTAGGTCCTGGTTTCCTCCTAATGCACGACAATGCCCGGCCTCATATGGCAAGAGTATGCAGGCAGTACCTGGAGGATGAAGGAATTGAAACAATTGAATGGCCTTCACGATCCCCTGACTTAAACCCAATAGAACATCTGTGGGACATTATGTTTTGGTCCATTAGGCGCCCCAGGTTGCTCCTCAGACTGTACAACAGCTCAGGGATGCCTTCATACAGATCTGGGAGGAAATGCCACAAGACACCATCTGTCGTCTCATTAGGAGCATGCCCCGACGTTGTCAAGCATGCATACAAGCTCGTGGGGGCCACACACGATACTGAAAAGCATTTTGAGTAGCAGAAATTAAGTTTTTGAAAAAATGGACTAGCCTGCCACATCTTCACTTCACTCTGATTTTAGGGTGTCTACACGAGCCCTCTGTAGGCAGAAAACTTTTATTTCCATTAAAAGACTTGGCATCCTTTTGTTCCTAAGACATTGCCCTGTCGTTATTTGTATAGATATCCAACTTCATATTGAGATCTGATGTATCTAATGTGTTTGTTTAAAGTGTTCCCTTAATTTTTGTGAGCAGTATATATACAGTGGTACCTCGGTATACGTCTGCTTTGGAATAAGTCCTACTTGGTATACGACCTTTGTTTGGAATACGACTTGTGTGCTAGAACACCGCGCACTACACTTGTTTACCTCTCCAGAGACAAAGCCACGACTGCCCACGAGCGTCAGTATGTCAGTACGGCAGTTGATAGCATTCAGTGAATAACTTGTGCTATAACTCTATGTGAATTTTCACGTGATTTTGTGTTTTTTCATGTAAATTTGAATTCATTGTTGAAAAGTATGAAGGTAGCATGCGTATCTGGGACTTGGCTGCTGCATACCGTATGCCAAGAACGACGGTATCTATGATTGTGAAAAACAAAGACGTTATTAAAAAGTGAAGTGAGGTTCAACTTTCATTTATATCATCAATTGCTTTTGTGTTTATTTTTTTTAGTATTAAGCAGTATTTAAATTATTTGATACAACCCCATTAATGTATAATATGCCAATAACGACAGGATTTTTTTCCTGGGAACGGATTAATGATCCATCCATTTTCCAACCCGCTGAATCCAAACACAGGGTCATGGGGGTCTGCTGGAGCCAATCCCAGCCAACACAGGGCACAATCCTGAGCAGGGTGCCAACCCACCGCAGGACACACACAAACACACCAAGCACACACTAGGGTCAATTTAGAATCGCCAGTCCACCTAACCTGCATGTCTTTGGATTGTGGGAGGAAACCGTAGCGCCGGAGGAAACCCACGCAGACATGGGGAGAACATGCAAAATCCACGCAGGGAGGTCCCGGGAAGCGAACCCGGATTAATCATTTTCCCTTTATTTCTTATGGGAAAAATTTGGTTGGTATACGTCCTGTTTGGTATAAGTCAAAGGATCTGGAACGGATTAAGGATGTATACCGAGGTACCACTTCTTATATCTTTCTCCTTCCATCTCTACTCCTCCACTGGCAAGCTTCGTCCATCTTCTTCCCGACTCTGGCTCCCCGAGTGATGTGATGCGGTCTCCATTTATGCTCCTCCTAGGAGTGCTCCAGCTGGCTCGTTAGCCAGATGTGGATTCACTTCCAGGTGCGGTGGAAGCCCAATGTAAGGCTCTGCAGCTCCCTTTGGCAGTCCCTACGGAACCCAACAGGGCTATCCCAAACTCCAACTCCCATGAAGCCCTACAGGAGTCAATGGAGCCACAGCAACTAGGGAGGCCGCCCTCTAGCACTCTGGGGAAAGCAGCATCCTGCTTTTTGTTTCTGACGCAAGTTTGTTTTAGCATTTGTTAGGTAAAATTTTGTTGGGTTTGTTTTTTCTTTAGATGGCCTTCTTTGAGTGCATCCCTCTCAGGAATCGAACCTCGGATGTGACCGCTAGAGGCAAAGCCTCTACAATTGCCAGGCGTGTGGCTTGTCTATTTGAGAGTAAATATTTCAGGGTAAATAGTACTTTTTTCAACCCGGAAGCCTGTCCATGATTCCTGCTGGTCTTCGGGCACCTCCATACTGCAGGGAGGGCTCCATCTGGCGGCCTGGGGGTATTGGCCGGGATGACAAGCCGGCCACATCTCACAGTATTCCCCACACGGGACATCTTCCCCAAGGAGATCCAAAGACCGGGTCCCGCAATGCAGTTGCCACTCCTGTGTGAACCTAGGAGGAACATTGTGAAAATAAATATTTTGCTTTTGTGCCCTCCTAGGACAACCTCTCCACTTGTCAAAGCTTCACTTCACGGTCCTTCTGCCTCATATGCTGCTTACCCTGTTTGTGGTAGAACAATACCACTGCCAACACCTATGCTGCTATGGGTTGTGGTCGTCACCTTTTGCAAGTCTTGCTTAATCCTTGGCTAATAACCATCATATCCTTGTGAGGAGGGGAGTTAAAAATCGGGGCAGCTTTCTCAACTAACACTCAACCAGAACATCAGGAGTCATAGTGTATGGCACTTTCAGCAGTTATTGCTGAAAATCTTGCTGCTTCTCAGAGGCAATTTTTCCATGTGACGATGTATTGAGTAGATTTTGTCATCCATTGTGCAGCCTTTCATGTCATACGTATTTGTTGCATAACGTCAGCTCCATCAGCTAACCATGCAACCTGAGTTGTCTCCAAGAGGAGATGTGCAGTAAATACTGGAACATCAACTAAAGGCCTCTCCACACTCTCAACTCACCATTGCTTGGATGAGCTGATGCACAAGGCTTGACTAGATCTGCCAGAAGGATGGCATTTAGAAACTGTATGAATATTCACCACGACAAATGGTCAATTTTAAAATCAATCAATGGGATTTACCCAAATGTAATGAAATGTGTGTGTTAATGAAGATTGACAGTATTTTTTTACTCGCACGCCTTCTGTTTTATACACCACATATAAGTTAAATTACACTATTGCATCTGTTTGCAAGTATTATGTTCTTTGCAGAGACAATATATTTATATGTATGATTAGTTAGATGATGACTTTCCAAATGGAATTTTTGCAGCACACAAAAGCTCCACCTTTCTCAACAGATTACTGAGATAGACTTGGATTGCTATAGTGAGGCTTTGGTATGGCCATAATAATATTTCTATTATTTTACTAGGTTAAATCTTTACTCTCTTCACATAACAGTAATGTTATTATAACTGTATGGTGTCAGGCAGTTAGAAGCTGTTGTTTAAACATGAAGAGCTGTCAGTGAAGCGGGGTTGCTGCAGGATGTATCGTAGGTGGCACAGGGTGCGTTAGGCTTCCCAAATGCTGGTGTGTTTTACTAGGGAGGTGGCATTAAGCAATTTGCAGCAGGGTGAGTGAAAATGAAAGTGATTATGAGACTACTGTAACAGCGATACTAATAAATAATATTGCGTACCTGTGAGGGAAGGTGGTGGGGGAGCATTGGTTGTTCATTTTCCAGGAGGCAGTACTTAACAACTGAGAGTGACAACATAGTAATAAATTTTTGTCTGATGAGTTTGAATTTTCTTAGTTTTGATGAGTCAAGTAATCTGCTTGATAAGTTTTTCTTTTGGATTCTGTATTGTTCTTGTATTTTGCGGATTAGGATCTGACCTGCTGAACAAACTCTAGAAAGCAGGGAGGAGAAATTTGTGGACAGAGCCTCATTTTTAATGAAGAGGGGAACAAATGGTGGACTAATGATTTGTAGATCTTATGAAGTGGAAAGTGCTTTGGGGACTGGGCCTTTGAGTAAGCATAGATAATAAAGGTGTTGAACTAGTCTCAGGCAAAGTGCTTAAAAAAGAGCTCTGTAAAGAAAAAGAACGGACAGGGCTTAGAGGGTGAGTTCCTGGCTGTCCGGAAGGAATGTAGGCATGGAACTAATCATTTATGTTGAGATGGAGTATTGTGTTATTTTCGACCTCCAATTAAGTAGCTCACTTGGAGTGGGTGAGAAGATTGGTTTTATGGTCTCTTTTTAATTCACTTAAGGATGTCTGTCCGGACTTTAAAAAGTATTATTATTTTTTTCTATTCATTTTTTGTGTGAGCCTACACTATTGTGGACATGGTCTATTAAGTGCATGAATCAATTAGCTTTGCACATTTCGATCACCCAATTAGTAATGATCCAGTTTGTCTTTGTACTATAAAGAACTGTGCTTGGAGTGCCTGTGTCTCAGTGTCTCTCACTGGGTCCTTGATCATCAACTACAAGATGCCTAAGGTTTGAAATGTGCTGGGGCCGAAGTTAGGAACATCACAGACAGAAGAGGTACAAGCATTTGAGATATCCCTGGATCTTGTTGCAATAGCATAAGAAAAACCTACCATTTAAACTAAAATCCTTGTTTAAAAATGAAAACAATATCTGTTTTTGAAGGACATGTTCTCATGTTTAAAGTTTTAAGCCTATACTAAGTGCTTTCTCTAGTGATGTATGGTACTAGGTATCAGCAATTTAGTGTCTCTTTAAGTAAAATCTGTTTCTTTCACTGTGTGTGTGATATGTGTGCATAATGGAAGAGGAGATTGTACTAAGTGCACTGGATGGCAGTCAATTTTGCAGGAAAGAGCGTTCAGAGATGGAGCCTAACAAAAATGTATTTCAAGATCAGCACCGTAAGGACAAGAATTTGATAATCAATTCCAAAAAGTAATCCACAACCATAGTCATGAAATGAAAATTAAACTTTAATTATCTTAATACTAGAACTTTGCTTTGGCTGTATCCCTCACACAGTCCTGCCTATCAATGGCATAGCAACTACCAAAACAGTCTCAAAATGGTGGCACCCACAAGGAAAACAAATGGCATCGCCGGAGAATGTGATTTATCTATAACAACATAATGTATCAGATCAAAAAACAAAAATTGACACTTGATTCTTTGGTCTCCATAACCCCCAAAACAATGTTTAAAATATTTTGAAACCAAGGAATAACTTCAAAAACTTAAAAACAAACACCAGGTGCCTCATGTATGAACTGTGCGGATGCACAAAAATGTTGCATATGCCTGTTTCCTTGCACACTTAAAAACTAAATTTGACGTAAAGCCGTGCATATTTTCATGGTAGCTCCCTTCCTTGTGTATGCAGGTTTCTGCACAGTTTTGTCAAACTATTCCTACTACCATAGCTGCTTTAGCATTGTTACTCTCCGTGCATCACTCAGAATATTTTAACCCACTGAATCTTATTGTGGAGTCATAGCTGTAAAGCAGCTGATTGGAAAGCTCTACGGAAGGTTGTGTTGAGAGTGCAGAGGATTATCTATATATATATATATATATATATATACACATCTATATACACATCTATAGCACACGTTGCCTCAGCCATGCACACAGTGTATTTGAACTTCTCACATACAGCAACCGCTTCAGAGCCTTTCCTGCACAGACCTCAAAGTTCAGAAACAGTTTCATCCCAAGAGCTATAAACGCACTCAATCTGTCCATCAGGTGCTACTAGTAGAACTGGTTTTACTTAGAATTACAATGAACTCACTGTAAACTTGCACTGCAGCTGTTATATTGCACAACCTGAGCCACCTTATGAACCGTTTGCACTATATGTACATATATTGTACTTATGCTTTCATATTGATTATTTTTCAGTGTTTTTTTTTATCATATTATTGTTATTATTGTTGTTATTTTATCATTTTATAAGAAAATAAGTTAATGGAGTATTTGCATATTGAATCTCATTGTACCATACAATAACAGTGAAAGAATTAAATTCAGTTCAATAAAAGAGAGCGCATATTTATAGATGATGACAACTGGCTTCGATTTAGATTTCCAAAAGCCATCCTCTTGTATCTCTGTGCTGTTAGAATTCTAGGAAGTACAGTTGATATTATTTGTAAAATGAAATGTATTAAAGTATATATAGGGTGAGCCAAAATGAAGTACCCCATTTCTCAAGGTCATTGCGCAAGGTAGAGGCAGCAGAATGGGTTGGGGTTGGTGTCCTTTGAAAGACGATCCTTTGTAGTTTTCAGTCGGCAACATGCCTTGATTCAGTGCGCACCGTGCTGTCAATGTGGGGCTGAAACCAACCCTAGTGAACTTCATCAGAGACCCCTGCACAGTGAGCATGTTACAGTTTGGTGTGCCGTTGCAGAATTTGACATTGTAGGCCATTACATTTTTGAGGAGGGGTCGAGAAACGGTCACAGTCACTTCAGAATGTTAAATTGAAATTCTGGAGAACTTTTATCGGCCCCAGCTGGAAGAAATGGATGTGATGCTCCAACAATGATGGATGGATTAAAAGCCAGAAGTCTATGTGACCATCATCATCAAGTCCTTCCGTGAGAACCCTAAATCCAAAAAGGACTGTTTAATTTATGTTAAGTAGAATGCCCAGAGGGACTGGGCAGTCTAATGGTCTGGAATCCCTACAGATTTTATTTCTTTCTCCAGCCGTCTGGAGTTTTTTTTTTTTTGTTTTTTCTGTCCACCCTGGCCATTGGACCTTACTCTTATTCATGTTAATTAATGTTGACTTATTTTATTTTCTTACTGTGTCTTTTATTTTTCTATTCTTCATTATGTAAAGCACTATGAGCTACTTTTTGTATGAAAATGTGCTATGTAAATAAATGTTGTTGTTGTTGGTAGATACCTGCTCACGGAGATCCATGCAAGTTTTACCTGGAGATGCTTCCCAGGGAAGCTGATCTCCCTGTACGGTGATGTTGGGTAGCCTTCATGTTTGCTTGATCTCACTCCATTCGATTTCTTCTTGTCAGGCTATCTCAAGTCAAAGGTATACACATGCCAACCTCAAAACTGTGAAGCCCTCAAGGATGCTATTCGCCACAAAATCACCGCTATTCCCCTTAAAATGGCTGGACAAGTCATGTGAGCATTCAGAAATCGCCTCGAAGAGTATATCACTAATGATGGCCCCCACCTTGAAGACATCATTTTTAAAACACAGTGGAAAAAATCTACTTTGTATACTCTTTCTTGTGTCATAATGAAATGTATTTTATCTTGCAGCATTTTTGTAGAATAAATGTTTAAAATGTGGTACTTCTTTTTGGCTCACCATGTATATTACATTATACAGATACATTTTTAACTTCATTTGAATAATGTATACTGTTATTAATTACACATGTGGGGGGCACAGTGGTGCAACAGTAGCGATGAGCTGGTGCCCTGTCCAGTGATTGGTCCTGCTTCGTGCTTTAATCTTGCTGGGACTGGCGCGATCCTGGATGGACAGATGGATGGAATAATTAAACATTTATTATAAATATTTTTCAATGTTCCTTAGTACTAGGGTGTTGTACTGTGTTAGCCATTATGAATGTAGTGAAAAATCAAGCAAAATGACACCTTTTATTGGCTAACTAAAAAGATTATGGGTGGCACAGTGGCACAGTGGGTAGCACTGCTGCCTCGCAGTTAGGGGACCCGGGTTCGCTTCCCGGGTCCTCCCTGTGTGGAGTTTGCATGTTCTCCCCATGTCTGTGTGGGTTTCGTCTCACAGTCCAAAGACATGCAGGTTGGATACATTGGCGATCCTAAATTGTCCTTAGTATATGCTTGGTGTGTGTTTGTGCCCTGCAGTGGGCTGGTGTCCTGCCTGGGGTTTGTTTCCTGCCAAGCACCCTGTGTTGGCTGGGATTGGCTCCAGCAGACCCCCCGTTACCCTGTAGTTAGGATATAGCAGGTTGGATAATGGGTGGATAAAAAGATTACAATATGCAAGCTTTCAAAGGGGCATGGAGAAGCCTCGAAAGCTTGCATATTGTAATCTTTTTAGTTAGCCAATAAAAGGTGTCATTTTGCTTGACTTTTCACTGCATTCAATGTTCCTTAAAAGTTTTGAAGAATCGGTGTTCTAAGCTTATAGCTGGTTTGACATTTATTACAGAGTTTATTGCATGGCAAATGGTTATGTGGTGAAAGAAAACAGAAGGACAGGAATGGGGGATAGGTACATTTGAAAGACACAGTTCTGCTGCAATAAATTATTTCATCGAGGGCTGTGGATGTCCCAGCAAGCATCTTATGGGAGGCAGGAATAATCCCTGGATAGGGGTGCCAACTCATCACTACCACTGTGCCACCATGTCCTCATGTTTAATGCATGCTTTAATGTATTTAATCAGGAAATTATATCAAATATACTTCTTATGTATTTAAATCATTCAGAGAGCTCTAATAATACTAATATAATGTATTCTGTGTGGAGAACAGTGCCTGTGTGTCCCTGTCGGAATAAGAGGAAGCTCGTTTAAGAAGAATGTAGTGATTCACACATAGAACAGATAGAATATGAAGTATTTAAGGTGCTACTTTAGTTACGATGGGATCTGAGAAACTCTAGTAAACTAAACATTGATTTTAAGATAAAGCTTACAACGTTCTAGTTTAATGGCAAAATAAACTACAAGATTAAAGTTGAAATTTTGAGATTAAAGTCGACATTTTGACCTTTTTTTCTTCACTGTGTGACTATTTTTTCTTTTCTCTTCACCCTAATACACTTCTGTATGACACTCAGACAGTGGGCTACCACTTGACTTTTCACATGACTTTGATATCTGACCACTTCTTTTTTATTTTGGGCATTGTACAACTTTCTGGAGTTGAACTTTCAAGTGTCTCCGCCAGTCTGTATCAACTTACTTTTTGTTGTTTATACCACTGCTTAAGCCAACAAATAGTACATTTTTCCTGGCCTCCATTTTGTATTCACTGAAATTATTTTTTTCACGTGCTTTTGCCATTGTCTTTTAATCAATCACTGAACGGAAGGTGATATTTATATTGATTTGCATATAAAAACATGCAGAATTCTGGGAGGAGTTGGGGTGTGTCAATAGGCACGTGTATTAAATTACATATTCATTGGGATTTGTAAAGGGGAAGTGCATGGAACTTGATGTTCGCACAGATTTATGTATCTGGATTTTTTTTGTGCATATACACATATTCATTTTTGACCGTACACCATGCTTTAGTGTGAATTCTACACACAGCATTATACATGAGTCCCCAGGTCATGACAGATATCACACACACAATACTGATGATAGGAGGCATTAGCATTTCTCATGCAAAACTGGATCAGGTTTCCTGTTATAAACTAAACAGCAGAATCTCAATCATTTTTAATACAGGAGAGGTACAGGAGCTCCTATGGGGAGCTGTAGATGCGAAAGAGCCCAATAGGGAAGTGAAGAATAAATAAGCAGCATTCGGACTGAGGCCTAGCGGCTCCCGAAAGTTTAATCTGCAAAAGACAGAAGTACATGTCAAAGTGCAGTTAGTAGTCAAATAGACAAGAATTGTAAATGTTTAAACTGTCTTACACAGAGGGTCTACTTGGACAAAAGCCAAAACCATGTACACATTTCATCTGTGGTAATTACAGAAATAATATAAAAGAGGAGACTGAGGTGCACTGTACAGAAACAACAAAATTACGAATAAAAAATTCTTATAAAAGAAAAGTGTACAATAAAATTGAAATGTAATAATTGTACTAATGAGGTCATTGCAATATGACTCCTCCTAAATGTCTTGATTCTAAAATACTTGCTCCCAATAGATAACACATTTGGGACAGATATCTGTTTCTTCAGTTGCTAATCCAGAGAAGAAGATAGAGAGTTTTTGCTACAATCAAGAATCTGGAAATTATGCTAACATGGACCTTAGGAGGATATTGTGCACCCCAAAAGTGTCCTGGTAGCAAAATCCAGTTAAAAGTGTTGGAGAATGGTGGTGTCACTGTTAGGCATAAAATGAGGGTAAGAAATGCACACTGCATGGGGAATTAAAACCAGACATTAATGATGTCTAAACATTTTCTTCTCTGTTTTGGTAGGCAGGATTGAGGGGCCCCAGTGAGACCAATTAAAAACCCATCTTCATAAAGAAATGATGATTGTAAGGAATTCAGTTATTAAGCAGATAGACATGAGGTTAGTTACTAGTAATAGGGAGCCATGTAGACTATATATGCAAGAGACTTCCCTTAGTTATACAATATTTCCTGATTGAAGGTGGGATCCACTTGTCAATGTCTACATGGAAAGAAAAAAACAGATAATGCAGGCTGCCAGTTTTGCAACATATGTGTCAAGAGCTATTTGGGACGCTCACTGGCACTATTACCAAGTTAATCTTCTTGGAAATTCTGTCAGTGCCTTATGCTAGACCAGATAAGATCAAGACAATCATATCTGGAAGAGTATAGATTTATCACATATAGCAACAGGTTTCAGGAACATGAAATGTGTGCTGCTGTGTCATTTTCAGTTAAACCAAAGGGGCACTGATGTATTAGGTGACATGAACATTTTGGTCTTTCCATAAAATGGATTGTAATAGATAGAAGAATTTTGGATAACCCAAAAAGAGTAGTCAGAAGGAAGCAAGAGTCAAAATACTAAGCTACTGGAAAATTGAGTTATGGGGCAAAATAAAAATTTAAGATTCTAAACAAGCAATTATTTCAAAACTAGAAAGTACTCTAAACCAGAATTTGTTCTGGTAGGGCTTTCCTTTATTATTGTCGAGACACTAAACATGTCTGAGGAATGTTGTTAGAAAATAATGTAACCAGGAGATGGTTAACAAGAACAGGGACTTGGTCTGGAGCCATGACAGCAAACTACAGATGGCAAACAAAATCAAAGGTGCAAAGGTATATGTCAGAAGTCAGGAGCAAAGAGAAATCAAAACAGAAACTACAATAATGAAAGATGGAGAGAGTTGTGTTTCCACCAAGAGGTAATGCAAACTGTTACCATTGAATTAATATTGTATATTGTCGCTTCAATGAATCATTTCCATCTTGGGACAGTAAAATTGAATTGAATCAATCACAATCACAATTGTAGTCACATGACACCATCAAGAAGAACTGTGTAAACAATGAAAAGTCATAAATAACAAAAAAAAAACACAGAAATTGAATCCTTACATGAAAGTAACACTAACTGCACAAAATTATACACACTATATAAAACATTTGAATATATCCATTATAAAGAAAGTTTAGGTGTTTGTAACAAGTGGTTCAACCTTATATAAAATAGCCGTGTTGACCTCACATTTCACTCTGTACGTGGTTCACATGCACTAGCAGATTGCAACCATTTCACAAAAAACATGATGATGTCACAAGTCATTTAATTAAATGACAATAAAGCATACTGGGCTGCCTTGTTTTTAATAGTAATGGGGAGCAAAGTCAAGGAAAGGAACAGCACGTTGTATTAGAAACCTGTGAATGCAAAAACCTGAGAAAACAAAACAAAAAATAATGGAAGCCCTAAGATAAGCCCACTAGGGCTTGCTTTACTTTTCATAAATAAACTGTATTTCAGCACAAGTATAACATGCTATTATGACATTGTGATGGCTCTTGAAAAGCAATAAGGAACTGGCAGCATACTCAGTTCAGAATTATACATAGATTGTTATGTATCCCCAGCAAGCACAATTGAATGGGCTTGGCTCCAGACCCACTTTGTCATATCTGCTCTTTAAATGCTTCTTGCACATGTTTTAGCAGTGTTCCCCAGTTGCTTCTCTTTGGTCCTAGGTGGCAAAATCTCTTTCCTCCATTCCCTTTATGCATGTCTACTTGTCTCCTCAGGCTTCCCCTTCTCTTGGATTTCTCCACTTTCTTCCTTTCTGTACTGCAGCAGAACATAATCGCTCTAGCAACTATTGCTGCAAAACTGGTGCTGGCCTCTGGCTGGAGATCATCTGTGTGACTTCATCTCATCGGACAGCGTCATTCTTTAAATTAGTCCTCTTGGAACATTCTGCTTCACAGATTAACATCTCATCGAGCCCTTCGGTTCAGAGATGGCTTAGTGCTGTTCAGTTGATCTGGAGCTGGGTGGGGGTGGCCCCATGATATACTTTCTTTGCTGGTTTTCATTGTGCTTTATTTTATTGTATTTATTTATTGCTCCTTCAAGTAGATTTCACCTGCTGGGTGGGGGTGGGAAGGGTTGGGGAGTTAGGTGGGCTTTGTGGGTATTTTTGATGTTTCTTTTTTATCTCTCTGTTGTTATTAAGATAAAAATAAACTCATCCTCATTTTCTGATATGTATCAATTAAATATATGCTTAATAAAAATTTGATGGAAAAAAGGAACTACCTGCAACAAAATGACAAAAATAATCAATAAACAATACAATAATGTGTTCAGTTAGGAGACCAGGGTTCGCTTCCCGGGTCCTCCCTGCGTGGAGTTTGCATCTCCCGTTCAGCCTCCCACAGTCAAAGATAGGTTAGGTAGATTGGCAATTCTAAATTGGCCCTAGTGTCACCCTGTCCAGGATTATTGGCTCCAGCAGACACCCTGTATTCAGATTCAGGAGAAAATGGATGGATGGATGATAATGTGTTCAAAATCGGTTCAAAAAAGTAATAGACAATATTTATAAAATTACTGACTTTATAAAATTACTGACTTGTAAATAGATGAATCTACTCTATATATAGGGTGGTCCAGATCTAATTATGCAATTTTCATTATGCTGTAATTGATTAAGTTTATTACATAGAATATCACCCAAAAAATCCAGGACTATCGAGAAGTGTGTGAACTGATGACATGAAAAATCGTCTTCGCGCCGAGCTGGAATCGTCCCCGCATAAATCAAAGTCATCCAGACGATTTGGATCTGCATAATTAGATCTGGACCACCCTGTATATAAAATCCTAAGCCTAAAATTGCAACGACTTTATGTGACATTTTCATGTCACGTTTTTTGTCACACATTAAATCGGACTTACTTTAAAACCTACATATATATGTTTGGTATCATTCTTTTCAGAACTTATAGAACTTTAATGTGATGTTGTTAGATTTTCAGATTGTTATTCCATTTTTAAATTATAAACTAAAATATCATGAAAGTTGTGCATTGAGCATAGTGGACCCCAGTTTAACGGGAATACTCCAATCGGTAAGAGAGTAAATATTTTATTCTCATTTCATGATTTTTACTCCGTTAAATACTAATTAATTTTTCTTTTACATATTTATTGAATTTCATGATTTTAACTCCAATAAATAATCATTTTTCTTGTGTACATTTACAGATTTTACTAATTTCTGGCTGCAACTGGAGGTTGGGCACCGAAGGCGCCAGGGGGTTGCCCCGCTAGCATGAATATAACATGACAGAGGCAACACAAACCTGACATAATACTGGAGAAGGATATTAGTAAAATCATAAACCGTTTATCCATTTCAGCATCACAGAGGCCTGGAATCTGAGCTGGTAGCATTTAGGTACATCAGTACATATGGGCATTGAGAACCATCCCTTGATGGGACACCAGTTCCTTGACAGGGCATTCGCTCATACTGGACCAATTTACAATTCTAACATGGGAATGTAGAAGAAAATTGTACAGAAGGGGAGAACATGCAATGTCTGTAGTGAAAGTGCCAGGACTGGGATTCAAATCCCAGTCCCTTAGAGACATGAGGCAGCAACACAAGCTTATATATACACATACACATACACGTATTCTAGCCATGTGATGCACAACTTCAGGCAACAAAACTAAACAGCATGCACAACTCAAACATCACAGAAAGTCATTGGCTTAAAAGAGATAATTTCGGCTTGAGGCTATATCATTGAAGATACAGTACATACACAGTTACAGCAGAAAGCTCCAACGATAAAGTCACTGTGCTTTAGACCCACAACACACACAGCAAAGTCAATTAATGACTTTATACTTATTGAAAATAAACAGTTTAGCATAGACTCTGACAGTGGTTTGGTATTTTTTTACTTCTTTGCTGAATACTACACCAAGCTCTGATAGGTGTCAGTGCCTTTAAAATGTAATATGTTACATCTTTGCCTCTTTGATGTAATTTGCACTTTTCCCCTGACTTGTGCTTCTGTAGAATCAGATCTCTGACTTTTTGAAGCTTTGTTTTGAAAGGCTCCACCATACTGTAGGACCGTGCAGAGAGACTCACTTATTGATGTTATGTATTGTGTATGAACAAAAGGTGGGCTAAGGAGCTGAATACTTTTTAAAATTGTTACTAACATGCATTTCAAACAAATTTCACATTTTTTAATCTGATTTTATGCGGTGTACAAGACTCCTAGGATCACTGAGGGAAGCCAATCTTAATTTAATCTGTTTCTGTTGTACACATCGTGGTCTTATTGTAGCTGATTGACATGGCCGAGTGCTTAGTGGCAGAGATACCTTTTTTAATTTTTTTCAGGACAAATTCTGAAAGTAGTTAGATCTCTTTGGATTGACTGGTGCTCATCTGAGTTTGGAAAACTAAAATAAGGGGCAAAACAAGATTTAAGGTCATTGACAAGCACCAGTTCATGCCGGTATGTCTTTTTTTTTTTGCTTTTTCTCCAAGATTGTTCAAGAAAAAATATTCTTTCATGGGTTAGGAGGCAACTGACATGGAACTTTGTCTTAAATTTTCAGTCCTCAGCATACAATGTCATAGTAGCAAAATGGTGGTGACTGTGATGTCAGTAAAAATCTAAAATAAAAATAACACAAAATAGCACATTATTTCTTAAAACCTGACAACTTCTAATTAAAAATCCCAAGCAAAAATGGAAGAACACTTTTTTGAGCAAAGTGTATTCAAATTATAATTATTTACATGAATTTGTTTTCTAAATCTACTATTTTAAATTGAAGATTTCATAATTTTATTGCCTATTCTTACTGCCATCTATTTAGACATATTCAGATATTAGGATTCTGTGAGCTATTGTGAGTATATGTTTGTTTTGTTTGAATCTACTGCTATTTGATCTCTGCTCTTGTCTTTGAACTTTGATTTTTGATTAGCGTTTTGGGCTCTGATGATTGATTGTTTGATTTCCCAGCAGAGACTCGGCACATTTAGTGACCTCGTCTATCTCCTGGTCCTTCCTTACTTACAACCCTTTCTGTGTCAGTAGCAACAGATGCTGATGTTTTTCAGTTACCGTACCTTGAGAATGATCAACTAGATGAGTTGTCTTTAAAGTTCATTCCAAATATTCCTGAACAGTCTTTCACAGTTTGGAACCAAGGTGGTCTCATCTTCTAGCCATGTGATACACAACTTCAGGCAACAAAACTAAACAACATACAAAGGGCCTCCAAGGACTCCCATAACCACCCTCACGTCCTAACAACAACAAGGTGAAAATGCGTGATTGCCTGTAAAAGAATAATTCCTAACAATCTTGAAACTTAAACTTCTGTCTTCCTTAACTGAAAAATCAATGCAAGGTTGATCTGATGATGATCATGAAATTGACTACAAAATCAATAGCTCCACATTTTCTGCAATCATTGTATATTCTTTATACTTTCAACTGTTCTCATGGAGTATTTGTAAGTCAGAATACAAGAAAATAAAAAAAACCATGAAAGGCTTTCTTTGCTATAATGATGACAACATAAATTTGTCAATTTGTAGTGAAAATGTGAATTACAGGTGGCATAACTGAAAGTATGCTTTAGTGTAATTCTATCTTACATGGTCTATTGAAAAATGCCTAACAAGATTCCCATCTCCAACACTGTGTTACTGGTGGAATAAAAAAAATGTAAATAGCATAGGCAATGAATATTAATGAACTGCAAGAGGGATTAAAAATAATCTGCCATTAGAGTAGTTCAAAAAAACAAATCATTAGCCCTACTTGTATTAATCTACATTAGCCCTCCATAGTAGATGTAGGCCCCGATGTACATAGAACTTACCGGATAGCTGTGCCTATGGTCTTGACCTGTGGCTTCCATGCAATTCAATTTCTATAGCTTTTAATCTGATCAGACAAGGAGGATCATTTTGATTTAAATTCCAGACCATCATTGATTGGGGATTTCCTCAGTTATTTTTTTAAGAACTTGGGGTGAAGTCAGATCTCTCTGCTTCATTATCCTTTGCCTTTTCAAGCTATTGGTCCTATTTGCATAACAAAAATTATAATAGCTGAAATCCTATTTTTTTTAGTTGCACAATACCAATAATATTAAAGTTTTCTTTAATGGTATTGTATACCTTTTATAATTCTGTAAAAAAACAGTATCATTATAATTTAATTACTGTCAATATGAATCCTATAGCAGCACGGTGGCGCAGTGGTAGCACTGCTGTCTCAGAGTTAGGAGACCGTGGTTAGCTTCCCGGGTCCTCCTTGCGTGGAGTTTGCATGTTGTCTGCGTGGGTTTCCTCCACAGTCCAAAGACATGCAGGTTAGGTGGATTGGTGATTCTAAATTGGCCCTAGTGTGTGCTTGGTGTGTTTGTGTGTGTCCTGTGGTGGGATTGGCACCTGCCTTGGATTGGTTCCCTGTGTTGGCTGGGATTGGCTCCAGCAGACCCCAATGACCCTGTGTTTGGATTCAGCAGGTTGGACAATAGATGGATGAATCCTATACACTTCTTTAAAAGAATAATCTCTAGGTTTTCTTTCTTTCATATACTAGTCCTTGTTGTTGAGTATTGCCATGTTTTAAAAGAGATCTACTGAAAGAATCCATCTCCCTAACTAAGCCTGATAGTAGGATCCATCCCTGGCAAGGACACATTCACAGCCACTACTACACTCATATACAGATAATTTCAACCTAACATGTTGTCACACACGTGTGCATGGGAGGCAGCTAAAGGACTTGAGTAAGGGCAACTCCGAATCAGACCGGGATGTGGCAGAGTACACTGACTCTTTTTCTCCCTTTCTTGCAGACCATTCATGGAAGATGTCACCTGGCCCTCTTGACGTCACTTCTGGTACCAAGCCTATGGAAGAAGACCTTGCCAGCTCCGGCCCCTGTGATGTCACGTCCGGGCTCGAGCCTATGCCTGAAGACCCTTACGAGCCCGACCCCTTTGACCTCAATTCCTGTCTTCCCCTTTAAAAGCCTCCACCTTTTTCCTATTCGCTCAGTTCTGTTTTGGACTCAGTTTTGTGCAAAGCAGTACTATCATTTACTTCAATTTGTAGCCAGGAAAACAAATATATGTGTGGCTGCCCCAAACCTTACTATGGCTCTTTATGGAGTTTGTGACAATGTCTTTGGGATGTAAGAGAAAGAACATTCAAAATTCACACAGGCAGAAACCAGGCACAAGATTGGAACTCAGGTTGCTAGACCTTTGAGGCAGCAATACTAAATCTTCAAAATCCACAATTTCCGTTCCCACATATTCTCTTATCTGCTATTATAAAAGTGTAACCCATTTCATGACACCTGCAGTCTAATCACACCTATCTGTGGAAAATGTCTGCGAACTGTGGGTTGGGTTGGGGACGGATATCAGAGGGTTGCATTTGCTGCCATGCACAATAGAAAAAAAAAATTGAGTGCCTTATCACACATGAACAACATGTGAGATTAAACAATATGGAGTTTGTAATAGCTTTAGATGTACAGGACTACATGCTCCCTAAACTGAATGGATCACCGTGTGTCTTCCCAGCGCGAAGAGATGTGGATAAGCCATTGAAGCCATCATGATGAAAACTGCGGCTTGCAATTATTCCACACAAATGAGATATTCCCATTAAGTATAGGTCATAAGCTAATATTGATTATGTCCCTGGCCATTGTACACGCCACCATTCACTATTACGGACTGGATGATTTAGTGTGGTTGTTAAATCAGCCCTGCTTCAGTCACTCAAGACATCTGGTGGAGCCACAAAAGAGAAAGTCCTATGAAAGGAACTTTACCATGCCTTGAGGGGTAAGTGTAGAGTGATGGCACATCTACCCAACTCTGTCTAACCCAAAAGTCCTCACCCATAAACCAGTGTCACACTGGAACCAAACTTCATTTTCCCATAGGATCAATGCTTCAGTGTTCACATTTTTTGTTTATGAGAATTGGCATTGGCTGTATGTTGTTTTATAGGCTCAGTCCAAGGGCTTTAGGAAAACCAGCTTTAATCAAATCAAAACAGGAACAGAAAGGTATTTAATGAAATGGGAGTACCCACTTCAATACACACAGAAACAGCAAACAGGCAATGACGTTATCAGTTGTCCTTCATTGGCTCCCTTCATCAGTTCTGGAACAGATAGTCCTCCTCATCAGGTCTGTCCAGCGGCTGTAGATCAACAGCTGGGATCGGATCATCCTGGAGGGGTGGAGACAGGAAAGAAAACAGCAGGCCAGGTCAGTGGCTGGATTAGAGTGTTCCCTACATCAAACCTTGGCCAACAGATGTGTTACGAGGCAAGGTGGCGAACTCGTAATTGCTTTGGTAGCGTGGTGAACCTGTCGTTGCCTGGTGGACATACTGTACAACCTCAGCAGATTCATTGCCTCATGACCAGAAAAACAACCCTTGACAGACGCATCACCCACGTTTTGGCATTAAGGTCTAACATGTATATATGTTAGATACTGCTCAGGTAGTAGTGAAACAGGACAAACTTTAAAAATCAATAAAAATAAAAGTAATAATTAGTATTGAGAAGAATTTATATTGATAGCTTTTGTATCCGAGGGCCTCTTGATATGCAATATTTTTGGTTTTGCTAAATGGGGGCGAGAATGTAGCTGTGATCTCTTTGCTAAAAATGTAAAAAGTTGGCAAGGTATCTCTGGCCAAGCGGAAGGTAGATACGCACAAACGTAAAATGTTGCCACTGTATCTGATCGTGTTCAACTCTGATGGGAGAGCATCCCCCGTGTGGGGAGAAGAGCACGTGGCCATGATATCTCTGCCAATGAGCAGGTACCCTCTAAAACACAGGTAGCTGCGATCTCTCTCTCAAAAATGTCAAACGTTACTCTTTAACAATCTCTAGATGATAACTGCTGAACAAACAGGTAAGTGGAGGTAAGGTACGCTCCAACATGTGTCAAGAGTTAGAGTGACTCGAATGGATGCTGGCATGTGAGTGAGGATGGCACCACCAGCTTCCTACTTCTGAGGTTCCAGCAAATGCCAACCCCCCCACCTCCTCAGTCCGCAGCCTGTCTCTTTGATTTGCATGAATAAATCGGTGCTGCAACTATGATACTTAGCGCAATAAGAATAGTCGTGAATTCAACAGGAATGTTCAAGCAAATTATAGAAAAAAAAAACAATCTAAATCCTTTAAGTAGTTCTCTCATGAAAAGCGGACAGACAGTTGAATTTTGTATATATACAGTATATTATATATATATATACATACAGTATATTATATATTATAGTATTTATTTATATATAGAGAGATACTGTATATCCCTATCATACTATATATGTGTGTGCATGTATGCATATGAGTATGGGAAAGGCACTATATACTATAAATAAAATGTATTTTTATTATTATTATGTGTGTGTATGTATGATATACTCTATGTGTTATAAACATGCAATTAGATTATGCTGGATGTATGTAATGTTTTAGAATAATATAGGTAGTACTGATCATGTGCCTGATTGATAAGCTTCTTATTATCTGTAATATAATTTACAAAATCAATAACATAAAGACTGATAAGTTCAAAATTCAGAGAACATGTTTAATCATTCCATAAACTGAAAAGAGACCTCAGAGTAGACCTGCTGCTATATTGTTGGATCAAAAGAAGTTCAGTAATGTAATTTGGGAAACTAATCTGGATGGCCTATTTAATACAGCATTATTGGTTTTAAGAAAAAAGAAAACGTATTGGTAAAAAACAAGCTTTATATCATAAAAAGAATAAAAAGGAAATTGCTGCTTTTCTGAACATAAGCTATAGACATGCTGGAAACCTTAAGGTGAACAATAACTACAAAATAACTACACATTTGTGTGGCCTATGCAGCTTGAGGAAACATCAATAATTTATTATAATACAGCAAAGCTTTCAAAATATAAAGTATGTATTATAACAAAGTAAACATTGTTTTTCAGCATAGTTACCTTCTCCAATACAGGACTTGTTTACTAATATTTTCTTATGTAGGTTTAATGTTCAGCAGTGTAGGCAACTAAGGAGAAAATTTAAAAGCTTTGAAGCTGCTTTTTGACTGAATGAGCAAATCGCGGCACTGGGGAGTCCCACGCTTAAAGGCTGTTTGACCCCAGAAGCTGACCTTTGTCTAAATCTCCAATGTGAAGTTCTTTGAGCATTCAGTCTAGTTACTCTGCATCAGCTACTGAGACATAATTATATGCTGTTAAATCTCATTTTATTGATAGTTCTTAGGAAATCTCCATTAGGATCTGTCATGAACGTTTGTGCTGAGTGTGAAGCTCTTTACATTGGTAAACTGTTGTGCTCAGCCCGGCTCTCTTCCACCATCCATTTTACATTATTTTTAAGGTCAGACATTTCCCCCTTGTTTTTGCTAACATAAACTCCAAAAACATTTCTGAGATGGCAAAACTGATTTGCAATATTCACCTTGCATCCCATAAATCTGTTGAATATAATAACGCTGTGTAACCATAGTTGTATTCCATTCATTTAAAATTTTGCTTCATATGTAATTATATTAAACGAAAGGGCTCACCATTCTTTGTTGCATTAATACATAGTCATTGAATTAATACAATTTTTGGTTTACTGAATTCACTGGTATTACATAAGTACCTAAATATGCTGCAGTGGGTCTAAGGTGGTGGATGGGGTTGGAGTGTTTTTTAGAGGAGCATAGTTACATAATACATTAGATGTTTAAATCTTGTATAAATCTAACAAACTACAAGGTTATGGGTAGATGAAGTCCATCCCAGCAGCATCGGGTGCAAGGAATAAAGTAACCTCGGATAAGGATGCCAGTCTATTGCCCCGTCCATGGTTAGTTCTCTCCAAGCAGCTCAAGGTATCAACATAGGCTGGTGGGCTAAGAATGTTAAAAAATTAAAGTAAATGATAAACCAACCCAAGTGCTCCAAACATTACTGGTATAAAAAAAAAAACAGGAAAATATGATGCGGCATATCTGTTTCCCTCGGCTTCACCATTACTATGGTTAGCACAGACGAGAGACCACAGTACATTTCATGTCTTAAAACATTAACCATCAACAGCGTAAAGTCAAACAAGTTGGAGACTTTACATCCTGAGAACAAGGACAAGCCCCTTAATTTCTTCAGAAAGAAGTACGAAACCATTTTGATCAAACAGAGGCATTTTATTAAACCTCATTTGTGCCCTCAGAGGTTCAACTTGCTTCCTACGCGATTACCTGCCAAGTCGCCCTGTGTTAAAAGCCTCTCACTATAGCAGAGGAAGTAATCCTTCCTGCTGCTATTAATATGATTTCAGTCATGACGATGAAGCAACAGCTAGAAAACTAAAAGGTATTCCCCTATCAAACAATGCCATCGTGAGGCACATTTATGACATGTCAAAAGACACGGAGGAGCAGCTCATTGACAAGATCAAAGACAGATATTTTGATCTGCAGATGGACAAGGCCACTGACAGCAACAAAGACTGTTTATTGATAGCATACATCAGATAATCAGATATATTGATGTTGATGATTTCTAAGAGGATTTGCTTTTCTGCAAACAAGTAAATACTATTCAAAATCATAGATGCTAACTTAACAGAAGCAGAAAAGGGAAGACCGAGTGGATAATCTACACAGATGATGCTTAAGCAATGGCTGAGTAACAATGGGGACTGCAAGTACTCGTTACACACATTTCTCATTCTTACTTGCTTATGTCTATCTGCCGACAATGCAATGATGGTATTTAAGCCTGTGCAAAGATTTATTTGGTAGTGAAAAGGACACATAATCCTTGGCCACAACACTTCACTCCCTGAGAGTAATCCAAATGGCACAGAATGGTTCCAGGACAGCTGCAGTACTCATGATGGATCCCATGGTGCAGCAGGTTCTGCCCATTTGATACATTTTTGCCAGACCAAGACGGCATGGTTTTTATAGGTAGCCAGTATAGGGCCCTGTCTCTTGTTAGCCAGCTAACAGCCAGCTAAACCATTCCTCACTTACACCTTGTCCAGAAAACAGATATCAGAGAGATCCAGATTTCCTGGCATGGAATTGAGAATCTGGGTATTGTTTCCCAGGGACTGGGAATGCTGTACAGTCATAAGCAGACACCTTTCAGCCTGTATAGGTAGTGCTTCATACACCACTGTATAATATTAAAAGAGTCGCTTGCATCCATCTTAGACCTGAGTTGACAAGTTATTGCCATAATAAACTAAGACCAGTTAGAATCCAGATTTCTTCCACATTAGGCAAGGGATTTGGATCTGAACGTGCCACTGTTTCATTTCACGAGTCTCGATGGCTGATACCTTGAAATCATTGATAACACAGTGATTCTGTGTGTGAAAGCCTTTTTTCAGAAGTATATCTCTGTGGAGGATACTCCAAAATAGCACTTCAGAACAGAACAGAATGGTCCATTTGTGTGACCTTCTGATTCAGCAATGAGGCTACTGTGTAAGTCTAAAAATGTGTCTGCCCTTTAACTGAAGTGGAGAAGGAGCACCTAATACTTGGCCAGAGAGCCCTGGCTATACTCCCACCATTTGTCACATCCTACCAAGAAACGTAACCCAACATTGGTAATAAGGTAGGACTTTGAGCTCTTGCCTCCAGCAAGGCAAAGTAAACATCAGAGCCAGACATTGAAAAATTAACTTAGAACGGCAACCTAAAAATAGTGGCCACACTTTGTGAGAATCTGCAGTGTACAACAGATTCATCCCAGTCATTACATGTTTTTTCAGGACTAAAGATGCAATTCCTGTAAAGTATTGTTCAAGTTCAGGTTCTGATTATTTTCATTGTGTTGGCAAATCTGTAATTCTTGAACAGCAAGCTAATTTTAATAAAAAAGCATGGTAAAATTGTATACATTTAATGTTCTGCGGTGGACTGGCACCCTGTCCAGGGTTTGTTCCTGCCTTGCGCCCTGTGTTGCCTGGGATTGGCTCCGGCAGACCCCCATGACCCTGTGTTGGGATATAGCGGGTTGGACAATGACTGACTGACTGAAATTTACTGTTCATTATGGATGAATACAGACCAGTAATTCTAATGAAAATGTGGATACTACTTCAATAAATGTCATGCTCTTCTACTACTTTTAATACTATTACTGTGAGACACTTGGTACTTCCACGTTTGTTATTTTATCAGTAAAATGTGTCTTACTGAAATTGAAGCTTTGCAATAATTCATTCTGTCTACAGAGTCACAGAAAAAGATGTGTGTATGCATGTTGGGAGGTTTGGGAAACAGGGCTTTAAAATATTCTTATCTGCAAAAGATTGGGCCTGACAACAAAAGTTCGGGAACCACTGAGATAAGGTATGGTTTTGTGTCAGTTCAGTGATCTATGACGAGATGATTTTTAGAACAGTGCATAAACACAAAGACGCCAGCTGTGCCTTGTGACTAATGGGCATAGCTCATGCATCACACATTAGACTCAGTGACCTCAGTGCAGTTTCTGTAGAAAATTATTAACTATGCAAATATAAAGTGCATGATCACAAACAGAGCTCTATGTTAAAGCATCAAATATGCTTGTAAAAGCTGACTGATTTTCATCTGCTAAGTTAAATAAAATTATGGAAGAGAAATAGTATTAATTTCCTAGTACACAAACAAGAATTTAAATCATTTAATCATATTTTAGTAGAAATATTGGTTAACATACCTAAGGAAATAATCCTTAGTTAGGCTCTCAGAAGATAAATACCCCTGGAAAAGTAACATTTTTTCAAAGGGAGGGCATCACTGCAGATAGCTGTGTTATGCAATTTTTGTAGTGTAAAGACTGAGAAGTAGGGTGCAGAAAATTTTGCGGTTATCATAATACACCCAAGGCCAACTGGTTTGTGTTGATGCCATTGCAATTGGGCTGTCATCCCGACTGGGGTAGAGAGTGATGCTTTATCCAGATGGGAGGCCATAATGGAAGGAGCTGCAACCTGACAGGGATGGTTAGTGATGATTATCTCATTCAGGAGAAAAAGACAATAAATGAGCTTGGCAAACGTTTATGCCAAAAGTACTTCAGTCCTCCACATGGTAGGTGGCAGTGTCACTCCAGGCTGGCCCCAGTTAGGACTCCCATAGGGTGGCTTTGGAATCTGAGTGTAGGAGAGCAGGCCTATAGGGGTCCTTGGGTGTTTGTAGGAGTGTGCTGCCAGAGGAAGGCTTCAATGAATGACCACTGCTACGACACCAGAAGCATTTACGGGTCCGATTTAAAAGAAGCTCGCCGCATCTCCTCAGGGAGTTGGGAGGCAGCGCGATCACTTAGAGAAAGGAATGAGAGAAGAACTTAATAATTATGTACTTTATTGTGAAGATCTGGTGGATACTCAATTGGAAAGCTGCTGGTTGTCACATAAAATCATTTATTTGAGATCATAGGGGTGGGTGCTATTGTGTCTGTGGTTTGAGGTTCAGGGTTGCCCCCTTGTGGTTACAACTGTCACAAATTTTTCAGGGAACACAGGAAAGACTCATTTGGCAGCCCTGTAACACAATAGTAGGATATTGAAGCTAATGTGGCTGCTAACTGATGCCAGTGCAGGGAGGTCATGAGAACAGTAATCCTATGGGGCTGTGAAAGTTCCGGGTAGAAGTTGTCCCTAAATTTATTTCATGTTGAATACCTACGGATTAAGAGCAAGGTAAAAGTGAAATGTTAGCAGTGTTGGTGATGGTGTGTGAATAAGCTATCACAAATCGCCTAGTTTAAAGGGGTACAGTACTTTTAAATTTACTCCCTTTACTCATCCCCACATTTACGAGGCTCTTAATAAAAATAAATAAATAAATAAAATCCCTTCTTGGATCGAGGCCTTGTCGTGGCAGAAGGACTTGCGCGGTCTAGTGATCCTTGGAGCTATGTTGTCGGGAGCTACATGCTCCTGGTAGGGTTTCTCAAGGCAAACATGTCTGATTTGATGATCCAGACTAACTCGACCCTGAGACCCCATATGAACTTAAAACAAGGATCGGCGTTTCCCTTGCCCGGGAAAGGGTACCTGGGGCCCCACTCTGGAGCCAGGCCTTGGGGAGGGGCTTGCTGGCAAGCGCCTGGTGGCTGGACCTTCGACCACGGGGCCCAGCCGGGCTCAGCCCGAAGGAGCAATGTGGTGCTGCTTTCCTGTGGGCCCACCACCTGCAAGAGAGGCCATAGGGGTATGGTGCAATGTGATATGGATGGTAGCCTAAGATGAGAATTCTGGCGTTCCGACCCTCGGTTGCCGAAACTGGCTTTTTGGGACATGGAATGTTATCTCTCTGGCGGAGAAGGAGCCTGAACTGGTGCGAGAGATTGAGAGGTACTGGCTAGATATAGTCGGGCTCACCTCTACGCATGATCTGGGCTCTGGAACCATTCCTCTTGAGAGAGGCTGGACTTTGTTCCACTCTGCAGGTGCTGTGGGTGAGAGGTGTCGGGCAGGGGTGGGCTTGCTTATGGCCCCCCGGCTCGAGGCCTGTACGTTGGGGTTCTCCCTGTTAGACGAGAGGGTTGTTTCCCTACGACTTCGAGTTGGGGGAAGGACTCTGACTGTTGTTTGTGCTTATGTGCGAACAGCAGTTCAGAGTACCAGCCTTCTTGAGTCCCTGGAAGAGGCACTGCGAGGTGCAGCTCCTGGGGACTCTATAGTCCTGCTGGGAGACTTAAACGCTCACGTCGGCAACGACACTGAAACCTGGAGAGGCGTGATTGGGAGGAACAGCCTCCCTGATCTAAACTCGAGTGGTGTTCAGTTGTTGGACTTCTGTGCTGGTCATGGTTTGTCCATAACGAACACCATGTTTGAGCATAAGGGTGTCCATAAGTGCACTTGACGCCAGGATGCCCAAGGTCGCAGCTCGATGATCGACTTTGTAATCGTGTCATCAGATCTGCGACCTTATGTCTTGGACACTTGGGTGAAGAGAGGGGCTGAGCTGTTAACTGATCACCACCTTTAAGTAAGTAAGTTGGATCAGATGGCGGGAGAGGCTGCCGGACAGACCAGGCAGACCCAAACGAATAATGAGGGTCTGCTGGGAACGTCTGGTGGAGGAACCGGTCAGAAAGATCTTTAACTGCCACCTCCGGCAGAAATTCAACCTCATTCCGAGGGAGGCGAAGGACATTGAGTCTGAATGGGCCATGTTCCGAGCCTCCATTGTTGAAGCAGCAGAACGGAGCTTTGGCTGCAAGGTTGTCGGTGCCTCTTGTGGCGGCAATCCACGAACCGGTGGTGGACACCTAAGGTTGAGAGGCCGTCAAGCTGAAAAAAGAGTCCCATTGGGTCTGGTTGACCAGTGGGACTCCAGAGGCAGCTGAGGGGTACCGGCAGTCCAAGCGTGTGGCGGCATCGGCTGTTACAGAGGCAAAAAGTTGGGTATGGGAGGAGTTTGGGGAAGCCATGGAAAAAGACTTTCAGTCGGTACCGAGAAGGTTCTGGAAAAGTGTCAGGCGCCTCAGGAGGGGAAAGCGGTGCTCCACCAACACTGTGTACAGTGGAGATGGGGCCCGGCTGACTTCAACTGTAGACATTATTGACCGGTGGAAGGACTACTTGAGGATCTTCTCAATCCCACCAGCATGTCTTCCTTAGAAGAGGTCGCCGAGGTAGTTAAAAGCTCCGGTGGCGGGGCCCCTGGGTGGACGAGATTCACCCTGCGTTTCTCAAGGCTCTGGATGTTATGGGGCTGTCCAGGTTGACACGTCCCTGCAACATCGCATGGACATCGGGGGCAGTGCCTCTGGATTGGCAAACTGGGGTGGTGGTTCCCCTTTTTAAGAAGGTTGACCGGAGGATGTGCTCCAACTATAGGGGGATCACACTCCTCAGCCTCCCCGGTAAGGTCTATTCAGGGGTGCTGGAGAAGTGAGTTTGGTCATGTTCGAATTTTGGATTCAAGAGGAACAATGCAGATTCCGTCCCAGCAGTGGAACACTGGACCAGCTCTACACTCTGGCCAGGATCCTGGAGGGGGCTTGGGAGTTTGCCCAACCAGTCCACATGTGTTTTGTGGATTTGGAGAAGGTATTTGACCGTGTCCCTCGAAGCATCCTATGGGGTGTGCTCCAAGAGTACGAGGTACAAGGCTCGTTGTTACGAGCCATCCAGTCCCTTTACAGGAGGAGCAGGAGCTTGGTCCGCTTAGCCGATAATAGGTCAGACTCGTTTCCTGTTGAGGTTGAACTCCGTCAGGGCTGCCCTTTGTCACCGATTCTGTTCATAAGTTATATGGACAGAATTTCTAGGTACAGCGAAGGAGGGGAGGGGGTCTTGTTCTGTGACCTCAGAATCTCGTCTCTGCTATTTGCGAATGACGTGGTTCTGTTGGCTTCATCAGACAGTGACCTCCAGCTCTCACATGAAAGAGGAAAACTATGGCGTTATTTCAGTGCCACTATTCTGGCTGCGTAAAAAATATTGCAAGTGCAAGTGTTGCATTTTGAGGAGAAATTTATTTTGGCGTACAAAGCTGAATTTGAGTGAACAAAATTCATTGCTGCGTGCAAAAATGTATTTCAGTGTTTGCACTTATCCATATACACACACACAATAGCACCTCTCTCTCGCTCAGTTTTTCATTTGCGCTTGCTCGCAATGTGTTGCTGCGCTCACAACATTCTCTGCTGCGGCGCAACTCTCTGTACACCGTTATAAGTGTGCCACAAAACCAACCAATCACAGACTTGGTTTCAAAAATTCTGATTGGCTCTTACGGTCTCCAATCAGCTCGCTAGCTGCTGCATTCCGGAAACAGTCCGAAATGTAGCTAAATCCAGCTAAACTCAATTAAACCCCAATTTGCGGATAATATCTTTAATTATTTTATTTTAAAATATATTATTTGTTAAGACTATTGGAGCCATTATTTGATTCTGCCATCTCTTCTTTGGCTGCAGAGTAAATCAAAACTCCCTCTATCTGCAAGAAGCGAGGCTGAGTGGACAGTGTTTCCGTGTCGGAATGCAACAGCTAGCGAGCTGATTGGAGACCGTAAGAGCCAATCAGAATTTTTGAAACCAAGTCTGTGATTGGTTGGTTTTGTGGCACACTTATAACGGTGTACAGAGAGGTGAGCTTCGCAGCAGAGAATGTTGTGGCGCAAGCAACACATTGCGAGCAAGCGCAAATGAAAAAACTGAGCGAGAGGGGGTGCTATTGTGTGTGTGTATATGGATAAGCGCAAACACTGAAATACATTTTTTGCACGCAGCAATGAATTTTGTTCACTCAAATTCAGCTTTTGTACGCTCAAAATAAATTTCTCTTCAAAATGCAACACTTGCACTTGCAATTTTTTTACGTGCGCTCAATATTTTTTTACGTGTGCTCAGAATAGTGGCACTGAAATAACGCCATAGAAAACATACCAAATATGTAATCTGAAGTGACCTCTTACAAGGTAAATTTGAAACAGTAAATTAATTTGTAATTGGCATTGCACAGAATGTAACTCTGCTTTAAGATAGATGCGTTCGCCAAAGCTTTCCATAGGGAGATATTTTGAATTTTAAAACAGCAAGTTTTATTTGAGATATCTCAAACTGAACCTTTCCAACAAATTTCATTGAAGAATTTAAAAAAGATTGGTCCTTTAGGATACAAGTTGTTTCTTGCAGATAGACTGTGAGACAGACTGTTGTGGCAACCACCTCTGTAATCCATTTTAGGTCTATTTGGATTTCTTATTTCTAAATGTACACAATAATGTATCCACACCAAAGCAGGCTAAGTGCCACATTAAAGAGCCAATTGCCATTATAATTAGCGTATTGTAATTTTATTGTACTGTATTGTAGTTTTATTGTATTCCTGAGTGAACAATGATAGATTGGCCACCGAACTCTGTGAAGAGGTTTACTTATGTTCTGTTTTGTGGATTGTATTTACCCCTTTTTTTGACACTTGTTGCATGCCCATCCTACTTGTAAGAGGGTCTCTCTCTGAATTGTTTATCCCAATATTTCTTCTTTTTTTCCTTACAAGGGTATTTTTTTGGAAGTTTTTTCTTGCTTCTTAGGGAGTCAAGGCTCCAGGGCCATCAAAAACCAAAGGCTTGTTGAATCCCATTGTGGTATTCCTTGTGTGATTTTCGGCTATACAATAAATAACTTGTTGTTATTTATGTGATTCTTCCATCCTCCTTCCTTCCTTCCTTCCTTCCTTGTATCTGAATCTTCCAAGATAAACTTACTTGTAATGGAAAAAAAAAGGGTACAGAAAACAGATTGATAATGCTATTTTCAGCCCTTAGTCAATGGATAAAGGAGCTTTTCATTTACCAAATTCTAATTCTATTGTCTGTGGTGGGCTGGCGCCCTGCCCGGGGTTTGTTTCCTGCCTTGTGCCCCGTGTTGGCTGGGATTGGCTCCAGTAGACCCCTGTGACCCTGTAGTTAGGATATAGCGGGTTGGATAATGGATGGATGGATGGATAATTCTATTGCCATGAATACTTCATTACTTTAAGACATTGTTAGACAAGAACTTTAACAATGAGCACTCAATATGCACTGCACAATATATATAAGGTTGAAATATAAAAACGTGAACCAAAACTCCATTGACGCATCCACGAGAACCTAACAGAGTGGCAATGGATGGTGGGCAGGAAGCAATACTGATCAGGACGCCAAGCCATCACATTCAGTCATAACAAGTTATTTAAGGCCGTCAGTTAATATAACAGACACCTCTTTGGAATTATGGGTGAGAAATTAGGGTAGGAAACAATCACCACTGACACAATGGAGAACAAACGAATCTACACAAAGAGTATCCAGATACAGAATGCACAAATCATCATGTGTTTGACATTTTTATGACATGAATTATCTAAAAGACCATCTCAGATTGAATGATGAATGTGACAACAGCAAAATATCTGGAATTTAGTATTATTCACAGGAGGGGGTTTATGTTATATCAGTAGCCCTTTATGATATTTATACTTTTTTACGATATTTTAACACTTATTTTACATTAAAAAAATGTCGAAACTGGAATTTCTTAATCCAAAATTCTTACCATTGTATTTTAACGTATGTTTGTTAAGCTTTATGTGAAAGAAGATGTTAGAATCCTTTACTTGTGGCAAGCGTTATATTAAGAAAGGTATTTTTCTTGAGACTGTTAGTCAAATTCTGCCAGTTGCCTAAGAAAAACTATAGGAAGCTGACTGAGTGCCTGTGCCTCATCCGTCATTGACTATTTCCAAAGACTCGCCCTTTTCCTCAGCATTACAACCAAATTCAATCTTTCAATGCCTTTAAGTCACCTCCAGCAATGCATTTGTTTGCCCTTCACATAAGTTTCAGTCTGCCAATATTAGGAATTTACAGAATGAATGACTAGAGAAACCAAAATCCAGAGCTTTCTACATGCATTCTGATTTCAATTTATATTCTATCATAGCAAAAGAAAAAAGGAATTTGGAGAACCGTTACTGTGCTATCGGGGTTTAAAGAGCGGTCGCTTGAGAAAAAGAACCAGTTATTATTCAGGTGCTGCAACTAAAGTCTAATTTTTCACATCAGTCTCTCATTAAACCTTATTTGAAAATCTCTGCGGGTTCCGCAGTTCTGGATGCATTTGGGGGCAAAAAGCCAGCAAAGTAAGAATAATTACATGGGAAAAAAAAATAAATGAGGTGAAAAGATAACACAATGATTTCTATACATTTGGAGATGGCCTTGTTTTAAACTGAATTAAATTTAAATAAATCTAAAGTATATTTGAAGCATGCCCTTTTAGTGCCTCAAATGTTGTGGTTCATTTGAATGTTCTAGTATACTGGGTATACAGGAATTATTGGTCACTGTAACTTGGAATTTCAGTGTAGTTTATTGAAGTAGTTTATTGATTGGGTATCCTTTTCTGTTGTATCTTCAGAGAATTACTAAAATGGACAGCAGGTTTATTTTTGGTCGTACCAGAATACCATGAAGCCTCTGAGAACCTTTTATAGCTGCACGCTTTTCCAAAACAGAACAAGCAAAAGCAATAAATGAAATGTACCTTTTTGTGGCACTATACCAAAAGTGCTATTTAAACCTCGCTCATCCATCCATTTTTACATCCACTTACTTCAAGTTAAAGGTCAAGAGGATAGAGGCTTTCTGAATAGCATCAGAGTCAAGGCAGAAGCCAACCCTGGATTAATATAACACAAGTCCAATGCATGGCATGCTGATACACACTGCAACAGTGAATTATGCCAATTTGAAGATGGCAGTAAATTTAGCCGAGTTGTCTTTGTGACGTGGAAGAAAAACTAAAGTTTCTGGAGAAAAATTACACACGTATGACAAAAACATACTAACTTAAGCCAGCCAATGACAGTGCCAAGATTCAAACCAGATTTCTGGTACAGTAGTGGCAGCTCTAGCCACCATGGCACCATATTGTTTCATCTTGAAATATTGGTGGAAATGTTAATTGTGGATATGCCTGAGTTATTAGCCTTGTTTTATGTGTTCACCCTGCAATGCCTACCTTTATTAACCTTCACTTATCACTCATGTCCCAAACACAACACAGGCCCAGGACTGTCCTGTGTCACTTCACTTGAAAGGGCTACACTTCAGAATACTTCAACAAAGGCAAAGAGCTGCACTTCTGCAGCAGATTCTATCCAGATAGCTACCTTTGGATGGGCTGCATAAATAATTTTACAGAAACCAGGAGCTCATTTGAAAGCATTACCTTGCTATGTCATGGCCAGTCTGTACCCTGAACAAGCATTAACTCTCATCAGTCACTGTCAAATGTCAGTAAATAAAAGACAAGTGAAGTAATGCTCAAACATTATTTCAATCATTAGTGACATGTGTTTGTAGCCATAAATGTTAGATATGAAAAACATAAACCTGAATGATTCAAATTAGGAACCCACAGCTAGCTTCATATCGCTTGGTGGCTATAGCTTTAGTTGTTACAGTCTCTGTATTTTTAAGCCAGGTATGAAGCTTATGACCAAAGGGATAGTTATAGATGGAAAATCTGACAGGGCTGTCTTCTTTTTTTTTGCAGTTATGATGTCTCTGAAAATGTTTGTTAAAATCCTAAAAATTTATAGTGAATTTGCTGGCTCTTTTATTTAAGATAATGCTTAGCTTGCTGTAAAAGCACAATTTTCTATGTGCATTACTGTATCAAAAACAAAAAAGAGTTGGATTCTTTAGCCTAAGATCATCTTTTGGGCTTAAAAACAGCTTTTGGGTTTTTATTTATAAAATGAAATTAAACATTTAACCTATCCATCAACCTAACTTCATGTTTTTTTTTTAGTAATTCCTACTAATTGTTTTATATTACTTGACCATGATGGACTGGCCTGCTAGCTATTTCACTCAGATCCGATTTGACCAATCTTTTGTGACTAAATCCTTTTCACCATCTTATTCCCATAATCCGTCTGTAGCATCTTCGGTTAAACACATTCAGTCTTCTCTTAAATGCTTGGCTAAATGACCAGCTTGCAGCTCCATACAAGTCTACCACTCAGTATTTATCCCACTGTATCTGAGTGTGGAATCCAAGCTCCACAGCAGCTGATCGGAAAAAGAATTATCAGTATACAGCATCAAGCACACGCTGCCTCAGCTATGCTGTCGATTTGAACTGTTCTCAAAAGGCAAATGCTTCAGAGCCTTTCCTGTACAGACATCGCGGTTCAGAAACAGTTTCATCCCAAGAACTATAAACGCACTCAATCAGTCCATCAAGTACTAATTTGGAGAACTGTTTGTACTTATTAGAACAATCACCTCACTTGCGATAAAGTTATAATATTGCACAACCAGAGACACTTAATAAAAAGCATATTTACATATGATGACAATATCATTGTAAGGTGAAATGCAGCAAAATATGCTTATTACATTATAAAGATAAAATGTTAACATCATTGAATTAATCTATATTGTTAATAATTATAACACCGAATACCACAGGAGATTCTCAGATCACCGGGACTTACGTTGACTCCTACAGTTGGAAGACAGCGATGCACATGGCGCAGAGAGAGGAAGCAAAGAAGAGGCAAGCGAGCAGGATTACTAGCTAGGCTAAAGGCTGCTCCGCATGAAACCCCTCTTCCTAGCATTCTTCTTGTGAATACTAGATCACTCGCAAATAAAATGGATGAGCTCTGACTTGATATTTCCACACATAAAATTACAAGGGACTGTTGTCTTTAGATTTTTTCGGAGACGTACTATACAGGACACAGCAGTTGAACTTGCAGGTTGCACGCTCCATTGAGCCAATTGAACCCCCGATTCTGGCAAGAAAACAGGTGGAGGACTGTGTGTCTATACTAATAATGCACTAATATAACTACAATCAAGAAGTTTTGTTGTTCGGACGTGGAATATCTGATGCTAAGATGCTGACCGTTTTACCTACTGAGAGAACATATCGTCGTTATTGTTACGGTAGTATATATACCTCCTCGGGCTAATGTTAAGTCAGCGCTTGAAAAACTGTGTGACCTGACATCTGCGGGATAGACATATGCGCGCCGACAAAATAGCGCCGATTAAAACGCACCGTCAAAATCGCGCTGACAAAATCGCCCGACAAAATCGCGAAAGTTTCATTAAATATGAATTACTAGTTTAAAGCATATATAATAATGTTTATTTTAGAAGTCAATATTATGAGACGTTGCATGCCATCAGCACGGCATGCAGATAGTCCTTAAGATCACGCCCTGCATATGTAGGAAGAATTGCAGCAAGACGTCTTGATGGTTGAGCGTATTTAGACTTGCTGGCTGCCTGACTGCTGGTAATTCCGCTTTGTATACGACGCATTATGCCAACCCTCGACTGAGTTATTTGTTCGCGGCATGCCATCAGCAGTTATAACAGTTATAACCTAGCACATAATGTGTACATAATGCGCGTATGCGTCCCACTCTATTGGCCTCTCCCACGATTTTGTCGTGGCGATTTTTCGGCGCATTTGTTGAAAACCAGTTAGCGGGTTTGTTGGCACTCATTCGTCGGTCGCGGTTTTGTCGGGGCGCATATGTCTATCGCGCTTTTGTCGGTGAATCGAAAAATTGTTTGACATTATCAGTAAACAACAGAACTTGCACCCTGATGCAGTTTTTACCATTGCTGGGGATTTTAATCAAGCAAATCTTAAGGATGCATTCCCCAGATTTTATTAGCATGTACATTGTAAAACCAGAGGGGATAACACCTTAGACCACATCTATACAAACATAAAAGACGCCTATAATGTCATTCCACGCCCCCACCTTGGCCAATCTGATCATCTCCCTTTGTTTCTTGTTCCAGAGCACAAAGCCCTTATCAGCAGTACTAATCCAATTAGCAAGACTGTTAAAGTTTGGCCTGAAGCTGCCATTTGCCAACTCCATTACTGCATTGAACAAACAAACTGGAATATATTTTTCATCAGACAGACTAAGAGACATATATACTGCAATTCATCTGTGCTGTCATATATTAATTAATGTGTGAACAATGTCACTGTCAACAAAAACATTAAGGTCTACCCAAATGAGAAACCATGGATGAATAGTGAAGTCAAACAGCTGCTCAGGGAAAGGGACAAAGCCTTTAAATTAGGAGACACCTCAGCTTATAGAGCTGACAGAGCTAACCTCAAGAAGGGCATCATGTCTGCTAAACTAATGTAGAAACAACGGATTGAGGAGGTCTTTGACAGTAACTCAGACTCACAGCGGATGTGGCAAGGCATCCGATTAATCACGGATTACAAAAAGAAAAATGACGTACAATACACACTGGCCAATAACAATGCCAACCTAGCAAAGGAACTTAACAGTTTCTTTGCACAGTTTGACAAGGACAATAACCAGCCTCCAGTCAACTTCGAGCTGACCAGAGACTCGCAGCCTGTGGTCGTACACACATTATGTGCGGCGGGCACTCGAAAACATCAATACAAGGAAGGCAGCATTCCCTGATAATGTGCAAGGACGTGTGCTCCAAGCCTGTGCTGACCAATTAGCGGAGGTATTTACACACATATTCAACCTCTCTCTCTCCTTAGGTGTACTGCCCTTGTGCCTGAAATCCACAACCATTGTACCTGTTCCCAAAACACCAAGGATAGCCTGTCTTAATGACTATCGACCATTCGCTCTCACCCCTGTCATCGCAAAGTGCTTCGAACGAATGGTAACCACCCACATCAAAGCATCCAACCCAGCTGATCTAGACCAACACCAGTTTGCCTATTGGTCAAACAGATCAACTGAGAATGCCATTTATGTGGCTCTGCATGTTGCCCTATCGCACCTGGAAAAGCCCAACACCTATGTTAGGATGCTCTTCATTGACTACAGCTTTGCATTTAATACCATCATACTTAACCAGCTGATCAAAAATCTCTATGATTAGGACTTGCTCCGTCCATATGACACTGGTTTCTGGATTTTCTCACCAACCGCCCCCAGTCTGTCAGGATGGGCAAACACACATCCTCCACCCTTACCCTGAGCACTGGTGTGCCGCAAGGATGTATGTACTAAGTCCCCTTCTCTATGCACTCTTCACCCTTGACTGTCAACCCATCCATCAATCAAACATTATTGTTAAATTTGCGGATGATATGACTATCATTTGGCTTGTAACAGACAACAATGAAGCTGCTTATACGGAAGAGGTTCAGAATCTGACAACATGGTGCAACACCAACAACCTGGTCTTAGATACCAAAGAAGCCAAGAAAGTTATTCTGGACTTTGGGACCACTAAAAAGACCAATCACAGTCCGATAACAATTAATGCAGATGCTGTGGAGAGAGTTTCCAGCTTTATAGTTTCTAGGAGTCACCATCTCAGAGGACCTGTCCTGGGCTAACAACAACTTGGCTATAATAGGCAAATCACAACAACGCCTCTATTTTCTCAGGAAGCTAAGGAGAGCTGACCTTCCCCAGAAGCTGCTGGTTAATTTCTATAGATGCACTATAGAGAGCATCTTAACTAACTGCATGATGGCCTGGTACAACAGCTGCACCAAGGCTGCTAAAGAAGCTGTGCAGTGTATCGTAAAAACAGCAGAGGCCATTACTGGGACTGAACTGCCATCACTCGAACTCTTGTATTAGACTCGCTGTGTGAGATGGGCCAAAAACATTGTCAAAGACAAAACTCATCCTGGAAATTCTTTGTTTGAGCTCCTCTGGTCAGGAAGATGCTTTAGGTCAATCCGTGTACGCACAAACAGACTAAAAAATAGCTTTTTCCCATCTGCCACAAACTTTCTGAACTCTGAATCTCCTCAGTCTGAGATCATCTTTAATTGAACATGTGCATTAAGCTTTATTGGTAATGTGTAATATACTAACGTAATGCAGTATATAATATGTAATGTACTATTCATTAACAGGTGCAATAACAATTTATGCTGCTGTACTTTGAGCAATAATAATTTGCTCTAGTTACTTAATCACTTAATACTGTATATGACATATTTGGAATTATTTGACTTTTCTTTAAATGCACCTTGGGGCTGTCACAAAAAGTAATTTCGTTGTGTTACACAATGACAGTAAAGTGCTTGAACTTGAGAAGCGCTAGTGACGATCTGGTGCCCTGTTCAGATTGTTCCTGTCTTGCGCTGAATACTTTCTGGGACTGGCGTGACCCTGGATGAACAGATGGATGGAATTATTAAACATGTACTACGAAGATATTTCAATGTTCCTTAAAAGTTTTGAAGAATCGGTATTCTAAGCTTAGAGATGGCTTAACATCTATTACAGAGCTGATTGTGTGGCAATTGGTTACTTGGAGAAAGAAAAGGAAGTACAGGAATTGGGGGTTAGTACTTTTGAAAGAGACAGTACTGCTGCAATAAATTATTTCACGCACGGCACAGCAAGTATCTTGCGGGAGGAAGGAACAATCACTGGACAGGGCACCAGCTTGTCACTATCACTGTGCCACCAGGTTGCCATGTTTAATAACATACTTTAATTCTTATCATCATGAAATAAATTATTCAGAGAGCTGTAATTTAATGTAATGGATTCTGTGTCCTGTCGGAGGAAGAGAAAGCCCATTTGAGAATCACGTAGTGATTCACACACATACTGCACATTGAAGTACACATACAAAACAAAGCATTTAACGTGCTACTTTTGTTATGATGGTATTTGAAAAACTAGTAAATGAAACGATTTAAAGATGAAGTTTATGATGTTCTACTTTAAAGACAAAATAAACTACGTGATTAAAGTGTAAATTTCAAGATTAAAGTTGTGAAAGAGATTAAAGTTGACATTTTGAGCTTTTTCCCAGTGTGTGCCTATTTTTTTTTTCTTTTCTCTCTAGCCTAATAAGCTTTCATATGACACTCGGACGGTGGGCTACGACTCACCTTTTCATGGCGACTTCTGACAACTTCTTTTTTATAGATAGATAGATAGATAGATAGATAGATACTTTATTAATCCCAAGGGAAAATTCACATAATCCAGCAGCAGCATATTGATACAAAAAACAATATTAAAGAGTAATAAAAATGCAGGTAAAAACAGACAATAACTTTGAATAATGTTAGCGTTTACCTCCCCGGGTGGAATTGAAGAGTCGCATAGTGTGGGGGAGGAACAATCTCCCCAGTCTGTCAGTGGAGCAGGACAGTGACAGCAGTTTGTCACTGAAGCTGCTCCTCTTACTGGAAATGATCCTGTTCAGTGAATGCAGTGGATTCTCCGTGACTGACAGGAGTCTGATCAGTGCCTGTCGCTCTGCCACAGGTGTTAAACTGTCCAGCTTCATTCCTACAATAGAGACTGCCTCACAAGTTTGTCCAGGTGTGAGGCGTCCTTCTTCTTTATGCTGCCTCCCCAGCACACCACCACGTAGAAGAGGGTGCTCGCCACAACCGTCTGGTAGAACATCTGCAGCATCTTATTGCAGATGTTGATGGATGCCAACCTTCAAAGGAAGTATAGTTGGCTCTGACTTTTCTTACACAGAGCATCAGTATTGGCAGTCCAGTCCAATTTATCATCTAGCTGCACTCCCAGGTATTTATAGGTCTGCACCCTCTGCACACAGTCACCTCTGATGATCACGGGGTCCATTAGGGGGCCTGGGCACTGTGCGACTTTGTGAACTTGAACTTTTGAGTTTCTTTGACACTCTATGTCACCCAATCAACTTCCTTTTGTTGTTTATGCCACTGTTTAAACCAAAAAATAGCACGTTTTTCCTTGTCTCCACTTGGCATTCGCTGAAATTCTTCTATTTTCCCCCGTGCTTTTGCCATTGCCATTTCATAGAATGCTGAGCTTAAGGGCTATTTATATTGATTTGCATATTCAAAGAGGCGTAATTCTGGGAGAAGTTTGGGGAGTGGTGGCAGACGCATGCATGTGCGTTACTTTTCACGGTGACTGGGATTTATGTAGCGTAAGAATGTGGAAGTTGATGAAAGCACTGATTTATGCATCTGGATTTTTTTGTGTGTACGCATATTTCCGCTTTTGTCCGTATGCCATGTTATAGTATGAATTCTACGCACTGCGTTATGCATGAGGCCCCTAGTCTTAACAATTAACTTTTCCATATTCTTCTTGGCTGCCTTGCTAATGCCATCTCTGACTTTACCAAACTCAATCTCAGGTTCTTCTATCTTGTTGCTAAGGGCTGCAAATATATTAGCTACCTTTGTTTTGACCGCACCAGAAAGCCTCAAACAATTAAGTAGATGCTCCTAATATCACATTTTTCCAGCATTTGACTAAGAATAACCTGACCTTGCCCATTTCTACAAGACTTTGAAAGTATTTTATAGCAATACTAGCTAATTTTCAACATGTATCATATTGATGTTATATCTATACATCCCACAGATGACTGCTGACTGGGTAAACCAGAGCATTAAACTGAATTCTCAGTCATGTTTCTGAAATCCTTCCAGGATCTGTGTCACATAGCATAATCTTAATGAAACCGTCTATTTACAGAGGGGTACACCTGATCAGGATTGACTTTTCAGACATCTTGCGGCATTCAAGTTTTGTCTAATGTGTTTCAAGAGCCCAGCATATGCCATGCAAACACACCTGCTAACTTTATATTACCCACACACTAGCAGGATGGGTTTTGCCATATTCAAGTCCTCTATTCTGCATGAATTTGTAGTAAATGGGATTTTTACATCAGGCTACATTTTTCCATTATATATTTGCTCAGTAAGTGCTAATATTAAGAACTTCAGACATTCTGAACAGACAGCGTTTGTCTTCCTCTAGTGGTTAATGGAACAGGACCAGTATTTTTTATTCACAGGTCACAGGACTATTCATTAACCAGTCATATGGAGAACTCAATGATTATTCCTTGAATACACCTTCTGATGTTACATTTCCTCTATGTACCATTTTTTCTCTATATACATGCATGTTAGGTTAATAGACAATATGAAGTTAAATGAAGTGAAACACAATGAATCACTGTCTGGGGTTCTTTCTGTTTTATACCTGATTCTGCCAGGATGGCAATGACCCCCATCACTCTAAACTGGATTACGCAGGCATGATAAATAATGGATTTTAAAGAATTTATATTGATTAAGTACCAGCAAGGTTTTCCTGTTTTTACATTTTATTTCATAGATGCTTCCAGAGATGAACTTATGCCTAAGACATAAAAAGAAGTCTGAATAAAGGAAAAAAAGTCAGATGTATAAATACTAGACCCCCACAGACATTAAAAGGACAGTAACTGGATTTTAACAAATATTATGCAAAACAATTGTAAGAGAAGTATGTCCTGATATGTGTAATAGACATTTCCTTATTCTGTCTTACATTTTTCAGGTATGAAAGACTGCAGTTGCATGTTGACTACCACATGCAAGTTAGGATTTCACTCATTAGTGACAATAGTGACACTATAAATTCATAAACCTATAATGAATGGTTTTGAACTCATTGTCTCTTGCTGGTATTGTATTTCATCTACTTGCCTTTGTTGGACATGAAAGTATATATTTTTGTATTGTTTAGTTGACAATATACACTATATGGACAAAAGTATCTGGACCCCCTCCACATTATTGAGTTCAGGTATTTCAGCTGCCCCTTTTGTTAATGGTATGTACAATCAAGCACATAGCCATGCAATCTCCATTGACAAACCCTATGGGATGTACGATACTCTCCAAATTATGCTTCAGAGGGTGTAGCAATAACATTTTTTCCAACTGTTCCAACATTGATTTTATGCAGACAGAGAGTTAGTAAGTAATCAACCAAAGTTGGGACACTGGTAAGAATTGATTGCACCAGTGTTCAAGACTTAATTAATGCAAAAAGGCTGTAAGTTGTTAACCCATTACTTGTTACTGTTACTTGAAAAGGGTCTTTTTGCATAACTCAGGAAACTGCATTATTTTCCAGCTTTTGGTAACCTAAATTCTTTTTAACCTCTGCCAATTTACTGCTTACTTTTTCTATCATTTTTGGGTTTTTCACTGGGTTGGACATGATTAAATTTCAAAATAAGATGGAAAAATGGGGGTGTTCTAAAACCTTTAACTGGTAATAGATACAGTATATGCATAAAATATTCAGCACATCAATAAGCTGCCAACTCTAAGATTCACAGTAGCAGCCTTCGTATTGCTTAAACTCTCTCAAGAATTTCTAACATTAGGATAGCTGTTGTTTTGTCTTGGCAGAGTAATGTATTACTCTACTTTCCCCTTTTTTATTATTAATTTGTAGCCTTTGTCAGAATGCTTCAAATCTCACAGACATACCACTTTTTGTAAGGTACTGTACCATATACCTTCTCCTCACCTTCCCTTCTACATTTATAACCTTAGGCAATTAGGTGTAGTAAAAGACAAGCTGGAGTTAAGTTACAATTTAAACAATGTATTATTGAAAATATTCATAAATAATAACAATAATATACAAAGTACATTTGAATATTGGCAACCATACAACCTGATAAAATGGTGACGTGTAATTTCAGGCAGCATACAGACTTGTTAGTTACTTAAAACGGCTCTAGTTAAGTCCTCATTTGTGGTCAGCTTTCTTCAGAACAGGCCACATGCCTGCCTCAATATGGCTGCCGAGCTTTTCTCTTCATTGTGTTGTCATTTTCAGTTCATGGTGTGTGAAATGCTCTTTCATCAGATGTTTGTAAGAGAGAGAGAGAAGCTAGAAAAGGATAAAGCAAGCAAATTTATACATTTTCTGTCCAACCCCTACAGCCAATAGGGCACAATAGTACTTAAAGGCTTCTCATACAAGCCAATTCCAAACAGCCATACTTCAGACCAATGAGGCATTGAATACCTTCACACCTGACCCCAAAACCATATGCTAAGGTGAAGCTTGCCAGTTAGGTGGTTTGGCTTTCCTGTGGGGGTTGATTGAGGGAGCCCTGCAGAGAAACATTTGTCAAACTGGATTGAGGCACTCCCCCCAACCCTGTCCTAAAATTCACTATCCTGATTTAGTCCTTGGGGGTACACATGACTGCTTCTCACTAATGTAACACTAATATTACATTGCTTTGCCTAAGTTACAAATAAAGACATACAAAATATTTATCATCTTGAATGCAAAATTTCACACCACAACAGCTGTGTATACAAATTTCACAAATAAGTAGTTACCTGTCAATAAGGCAACAGATACGTATACAAAGATTTAGATTAAAGGGATTTTAGTCTTTTGATGATAAGCAGCAGACATCACATCATGAAATATTGGTCCATCAACAGGTTGCTTGTTGTGAGTTAGTCGGGCACAGTTCAAAAGGTGTGATAGAGCTATCAAAATTACTGTGAACAAAGAAAACCCTGTTCAATATAATAGGGATTCTGCACTGCATGCTCGGACCCTAAATATCCATTAGACTTTTCTTTTAACATATATATCCTTAAACAAATAAAACTCTAAAAAACAAGTTTACATGACAGGGACAAATTACTGTGACCATTATTTCACATTAGTTCATGATTTTACAGAACAAATGCACACTTGGCCACATTCTTTCTTCTGTGAAAATGGGAAGCTGGTTTTAACAGCTTGTTGTTGCAAGTGTGAGCAGCAGTTGCCCAGCAACCGAAGTCAGCACTAACAAGGACAGCATGTGGAGTTTTGAGCTGGAAAAATAAATGCAACTTATACTCATATTATGGATCTGTTGTAATATTATAGAAATCTAATGTATGTCTAATGTGTATAGATGTTACTCTGAAAAGAACAGTTTTAACAGCATGTGCCATTTTATATCATAAAAATGCAATATTACTCCAATCTATATTAAAAATAGAGTTTCTAAAGTTGTCATAATGAATAGGTTTAAAAGAAACTTTATTATATTTGCATTAAAAGGAAAAAAAAATAATTATGAAAATACCTGTATTACATAGTAAAAAGAGATGAATTAAAAAAGTACTGAATGTGTTCCTGCCTGACTTTATTTTAAAAATGAATAATGTAAATTATATGATACTAAGATAATCATACATGTACACATAGGGCATATGTACAGTGGGATGCAAAAGTTTGGGCAACCTTGTTAATAGTCATTATTTTCCTGTATAAATCATTGGTTGTTACGATAAAAATGTCAGTTAAATATATCATATAGGAGACACACACAGTGATATTTGAGAAGTGAAATGAAGTTTATTGGATTTACAGAAAGTGTGCAATAATTGTTCAAACAAAATCAGGCAGGTGCATAAATTTGGGCACCGTTGTCATTTATTGATTCCAAAACTTTTAGAACTAATTATTGGAACTCAAATTGGCTTGGTAAGCTCAGTGACCCCTGACCTACATACACAGGTGAATCCTATAATGAGAAAGAGTATTTAAGGGGGTCAATTGTAAGTTTCCCTCCTCCTTTAATTTTCTCTGAAGAGTAGCAACATGGGGTCACAAAACAACTCTCAAATGACCTGAAGACAAAGATTGTTCACCATCATGGTTTAGGGAAGGATACAGAAAGCTGTCCCAGAGATTTAAGCTGTCTGTTTCCACAGTTAGGAACATATTGAGGAAATGGAAGACCACAGGCTCAGTTCAAGTTAAGGCTCGAAGTGGCAGACCAAGAAAGATTTCGGATAGACAGAAGTGACGAATGGTGAGAACAGTCAGAGTCAACCCACAGACCAGCACCAAAGACCTACAACATCATCTTGCAGCAGATGGAGTCACTGTGCATCGTTCAACCATTCGCGCACTTTACACAAGGAGATGCTGTATGCGAGAGTGATGCAGAGGAAGCCTTTTCTCCGCCCACAGCACAAACAGAGCCGCTTGAGGTATGCTCAAGCACATTTGGACAAGCCAGCTTCATTTTGGAATAAGGTGCTGTGGACTGATGAAACTAAAATTGAGTTATTTGGGCATAACAAGGGGCGTTATGCATGGAGGAAAAAGAACACAGCATTCCAAGAAAAACACCTGCTACCTACAGTAAAATATGGTGGTGGTTCCATCATGCTGTGGGGCTGTGTGGCCAGTGCAGGGACTGGGAATCTTGTCAAAGTTGAGGGATGCATGGATTCCACTCAGTATCAGCAGATTCTGGAGACCAATGTCCAGGAATCAGTGACAAAGCTGAAGCTGCCGCGGGGCTGGATCTTTCAACAAGACAACGACCGAAACACTGCTCAAAATCCACTAAGGCATTCATGCAGAGGAACAAGTACAACGTTCTGGAATGGCCATCTCAGTCCCCAGACCTGAATATAATTGAAAATCTGTGGTGTGAGTTAAAGAGAGCTGTCCATGCTCGGAAGCCATCAAACCTGAATGAACTAGAGATGTTTTGTAAAGAGGAATGGTCCAAAATACCTTCAACCACAATCCAGACTCTCATTGGAACCTACAGGAAGCGTTTAGAGGCTGTAATTTCTGCAAAAGGCGGATCTACTAAATATTGATTTCATTTCTTTTTGTGGTGCCCAAATTTATGCACCTGCCTGATTTTGTTTGAACAATTATTGCACACTTTCTGTAAATCCAATAAACTTCATTTCACTTCTCAAATATCACTGTGTGTGTCTCCTATATGATATATTTAACTGACATTTTTTATCGTAACAACCAACGATTTATACAGGAAAATAATGACTATTAACAAGGTTGCCCAAACGTTTGCATCCCACTGTATGTATTAAACTAAATATTTGCAACTCAAAACACAAAATTATTTGGGGCACCAGCCAGACTAACGGCCAGAGGAAATATGACAAAAAAAGGCAACATCTTCTCTTTTTCTGGTTTTTGGGGTCCTTCCCGGCTACCTCTGGGTCCTGTGACAGAGTTGTGATACTTCTGGTAAGCCTACATAGTAGTGGAGCGAATCCTCTTTTTCCACCAGAGTCAACAGAATGCTGGAAACATTTCTTAGGATTCTGGTCATAGTTGACTGGATTGCCTCAATCAGTTCATGTGCAATTTTAGGTTCATTTATGTTGTAAGCCTCCCAATGTTGAAATGTGGAGAGTTTACAGCGTTGAGATAAAGCAAGCTTTATTATTTATAAGCTTTCATTTGTAAAAGAGACTGTGGCCATTTAATTGATGTTAAGTTGTATTTGGCACTAGAGATGCCACATTTCGAAATTTTTTATTATTTCATTAGTGTGAATGTCACACTGTTGTCCTTCATGAAATTTACCAAACAGTTGCACTGCAAATGCCCATGTTGTTATAATTGTAAAATTCATAACTGATCACATTTTTTTTTTTTTACATGAAAGAACTCCTATTTGTGCCGCAGGAAACACCACTGAACGTTGGGACTAATGCATTAACCACTGTCTGTCTATTGGCTGGCTGGCTGGCTTGCACGTAACTGCAGCTGCATATCCTTTTTACATTGATTATTCTCCCCTTCCTCTGTTATCAATATTACAGCACATTGCTTGTCTGAATGTTATATGCCTCTTCTGCTGGCCCTGAGAAAATAATCACTTAAAAAGTGTCACTCTTATTATCAGTTACATTGTTTCACTATGCATGATGAAGAATACAATAAATAGACAAATGTGAAGAAGCAACTGTTAAGGAAAAAAACATGCCACCAACATGTTTTTCACACAATTTGGAAACAAAGGAGAGAGTCAGCATCAATATGATGTGGAGAGAGGAGAATATGCAAGATGGCCCATTGTGGAAGAAGCAAGCTGGAAAAGAAGAACACAGTGCTGGAAGGCAGCTTACTCTCAATATATTCACAGACATGGTAGACCTAACAATTTATGCAAAGTCAAGAATAAACAGATGGATTTATCTGCTAGTGCAACATAAAGATGTTGAAACATATTTGAGAAAAAAAAAAAAAGATTTCAGTACAGCTATATCGAAGTGCAGATCTTGAATAACATGTAAATACAATAGCCTGTATTGAATTACATACACCCATAATTGTTTCATGGTAGATTTATATTCATTTCATATTTTTTAACAGTATTTTAGCAAAAAATTACATGTGTTCTGCATATTGTGAGCATGCAACTGGATGGCTTGACATGTGGATTAGCCAACATGAGTCACATGGGATTTCTTCATAGTTGTTTTTGATGTTGTTAGCTGCTGTATATATTGTTGGTCACCATTTGGTCCTCTTTATTACAGAGACTTTGCCATGCTATGCTTTTCTCCATGAAAATATAAGATAAAAAATTATTCTTAATCATCGCTACAAACTACATGGTGTAAGTAACATATTAATAAATATAATTTTTTGGGTGGAATATTCCTTTAACAGAAACCAAAGAAATAAACACAAGGCAGAGAATAAAATCTGGCTGTAATAAAGCAGCAAGTGAGCCACCTTCCAGTGCTGTGCTCTTCTTGCATGTTCTCCTTTCTCTATAGCAAATTGAGGCTAACTGTATACTTATATTGACAGTTTTTCCATTATATTAGGCACTTTTGTTATAAGTAATGGCATAAAATAACTGTTAATGAGCTGATAAAATGCTGTTATTCATCCATTAGTGCAAGTCAAGCAAATCCAACAAGTCTGCCATCAAATTTTGGGTAACCATTGATGTATGTAACAAATATATACTAAATGCTATTCCACATTTGAAGAAAGACTGCACTTGATCACCAGAAAAAGAAAATCTGTGACTGTGGTAATGTGACCTGTTGAGCCTTGCACAGGCAATAGGAGAAATTTCACTGCTGACAATATTTTCATATCCCATTCCCCTGGCAAATAAGCTATTTACCTAAAAGAAAAACCTATTCAGGACAGTGAACAAAACGAGACAGGAAACACCTCCCCACCATGAAATGTGACACAAGAGCTGGTCAAGTCAGTATCAAATGAGAAAGTGTAGATGTGGTGCCAGGTATAATTTTTATAAAACATATTTAGAAACATACTTCTTTCTTCTTCATTTATTTTTTATGTTTCCAGATGATGGAAAAGAGTTGTATTGCACAATTAAATACTAAAGCGGTTTTATGTCCAGCAGCAGCAGCAGTTTGAAAAGCTCCTGTTGTCACTGCATCCATTCTTCTTTCTCCCAGCAGAATGACATACTTTAATACCAGGTGGTAAGATGTCCACGCAAAAAAAGAAAACTATGCAAAATCACCATTTTGCATGCATGAGAAGGTAATGAAAGATGTTAAGAAGCTGTGTTGATTGCTGATACGGACTGTTTTGTAATAAGCCTACTGCAGCTTGCTGTTTACAAATATTTATATATCCACAGAAATATATGGTTATAGAAGTCAATTATAAAACTATTGCTAAAACATTTTTTTTATTTACTTTATTTGCTATTTTATGTTACGAGCAGTTGAAGTGTGTTGTTTTGCTTTTCACTAATGAATACTGAAACAGTTTTCTTACCAAGCAATGTGTGACCTTGGCAAGTACATTTTTTTTTTATTTTTACCTTCTCTCAAGCAGTTCTAGGTTTTGCTGGGCAGAGCATTCTAGGCTCTCTATGGTTTTGCAGGGTAGGGCATACAGAACAGCTGGGCCATTACTGAGAACAAAACAGTTCATATACTCCTTGGCATAGCCTTGGCAGTTATAGTGCTTAAAAAATGCATGGCAGTTCTAGAGTTAAGAGGTCTACGTAATGTCCATCCACCCATCCATTTTCCAACCTGCTGAATCCAAACACAGGATCACGGGGGTCCACTGGAGCCAATCCCAGTCAACACAGGGCACAAGGCTGGAACCAATCCTGGGCAGGGAAGGGTGCCAACCCACCGCAGGACACACACAAACACACCCACACTAGGGCCAATTTAGAATCGCCAATTCACCTAACCTGCATGTCTTTGGACTGTGGGAGGAAACGGGAGCGCCCGGAGGAAACCCATGCAGACACGGGAGAACATGCAAACTCCACGCAGGGAGGACCCGGGAAGCTAACCTCGGGTCTCCTAACTGCAAGGCAGCAGCGCTACCACTGCGCCACCGTGCCGCCCGAGGTCTAATGTGTGCTAAGAAAACATTTCTCATATGACTAAATTACCAGCCTCTACTCTGTAACAAAGAAGGATGGATCAATGAATTTATGTTGTTTATACCTGATTATGAACCTATCATTTGCATGTCACTGCAGAAATCAAGTTTTTCAGACCAGCTGTAATATTTTTCAACCTTCAGTCATCCTGTTTTGGTGATCAAACTCCCACTGTCGCCTCATCTTCCTGTTCTAAATCTTCTGCTACTGTAGCCCATTGGCTTCAGTGCCCATTCTGCATTTAGAGATATCCTCCTACTTCTATCCTGCACTGGTTTAATGTGCTGTAATTTGAAAATGTGTAGCCTTTCTATTTAATTGAACGACGCTTTTCATTATTGTTTGACTTATGTCATTAATGAACTATTTGCACCCACACATCTTCTTACTGAATTTTGTTAACAGCATGCTTCCCTATAAGCAATCGAAGCTGCTATCCAGAAACAATTTCGGGAAGGTTATAGTTTCTAAGATGTTAGGATCACCATAGCTGGGGCCAACAATCACACCATGGTCAAGGCTGCTTAGATCACATGTCTCACCTATTATAATGATTGGTTGATCGGCAGCTGACCTGATAGCACTGTCTGCATGCTATATAAAATGAATTACATCCACCAGATTTGTTATTTTGGCTATTTTTCATACCAACCTGGCGTACCTAAGAAAGGCCACTAAATATTTACAAGATATGTAGACATGAATGTAACCATCACTACAGGAAACATTTGCAACAAAACAATAGAACTGATGATGTCTCCTGCCACAAATTTTACATTCGTTCCAAAAGTTCATCCATAAATGTCATCTGTAAAAGCATATTAGATTGTCAATGAAAAATATATGAAATTAAAAGAGGATTTATATATATATATATTTATGTGTGTGTGTATGTGTACTTCTACTTTGATACATTGCATATTTTCTTGCAAAAGCACTTTTGAAATATGATCTGATTATTTTTAAAACTATGGCTGTAAGTGAACTAGTAAAGGAAATAATGCCTCACTTATTAAACATTTTATGATAAAAAGCCTTTGGTTCATTGAAACACAAATGAGTGTTAATGGAAGAAATAAATTACATTTACAATATTGAAGCCAAAAAATGAGAAATTAGTTTTGCTGCAAACACACTCTGATTTAGCACTGTCTGACAACCCAAATCGGCCTGTGCCTTGAGATTTAAGGGTATTATTTGGGAAAACCTTTTTTTTCTGTAGTCTCTGTCCAGTGGAGCACTCCAAGGTTTCATGCTTGCATAACGTTTTCTAAACACTTAACATGCCAACTGTATGTGTTTCATCCTGTGCTGATTATGCACAGTCCACAGTGCTTAAAACACATAAGCAATAGATAAGCGTGACATATATCTCAGTGACTTCAGTGCTTTCATGGCTGTGCCATGCACACATGTTGCAAAATATAAAACATGACAGATTACGTGACACTCTTGGTAACCTTTCTTTCTCTTCCAGCCCTAGAATGAAGGAGGGTACCTCCCTAAATAAGTGATATGGTTTCCGGACTTATCTGGGAGTCCCAATCCTTCCAGATGCAATATCATACAAATAAACAAAACATCTAGAAGTTGGCGTTAATTTATGGACTGTCTTCTGATGAAGCCATGTTAGATTGCAGGAGCAACAGACCCTTAAAAGAACGAAAAAAACAGTTCTGTTTTCTTTGATTTGTTTTTAAATTGCATAGCTGCTATTAAACACTGAATTGTGGAAGGATGTTGAAAATTCTTTTATTCCCACACACAGATTCTTTGTTACGCAGAGCCACACATATGTCCAACCCACCTGTTGTCTTCTTATCTTTGCACTCACCTACCCCAAAAGGAGAGACAATCCGCCAGTCACAATGCACTTGCCATTGACATAACGGATCACAACTACACCCAAAACTGGCTGCTACTCTGCTTCACTTTTCCTATCAGAGGGCGTCTCCTCTTTGTGCATTTACACCTTAGTGGCAACAGAGAGCAAATACCAAATGCAAGCAAGGGGAGCAGGTCATAAACTTTCATTCAGTCATTATAGTCTTTAACATTGTGAAAAATTCTTGATGTGCCGAAAGTAGAAGAAAATGCAAAATCACCAGTAATATAACGTGGTTATTTCAGGAGCTGTCAAAGAAGATGCTGGACAACAAACCCAATTTGTGTAGTGTTCAGTCTCTTGAGTTTACATTGCTGCATGGCTGCATTCTTCCTGCTTCTCTTCCCTCCTGGTTCTTGTCTCTATCTTTTTAATTATGCTTACATTTTAAGCTGCTGACTTTTTAAAGCTTGTCAGGGCCAAGGAGAACACGCCTAGCCCTTCATTGTCCATTGTCATTTTGACAAAGTGTGATGCCCTGTGCCAGCAGCCCAAGGCATTGTCTATTTGGCGGGGCATCAAGCATTGAGAATGGATCAGTAACAAGTTAGGAGAAAAAAAAGTTTAAAAGCACAAAAATGAGCAATGTATCTATAATAAAAAGTACTAAAGTGTCCACAATGCATCAAAAAAATCAGCGTCATAGATAATAAATAAAAAGTAAATTTATTCCATTAAAAGCATGCAAGATCCAAATAAAACAGTCAACTTCAGTCAGAGATAAAAAAAGCAGGGCATTGTCTCACACATGCGCAAAGGAGGCAGCTAAAGGGCTCAAAAGAAGGTAATTCCTGATCAGACCAGGGGGTGGCAGAGTGCATTAATCCTTTCTCTTGTCTCCCCGCAGACCAAATGTGGGAAATTCTGCCTGGCTCCCATGAAGCAGTCACTTCCGATTCCGCCCCAGATGACAGCATTTCCAGTTCCTCCTCCCAAGAAGTCACAGCCCGATGACCTCATTTCCAGTCCAAGATCCCTCCTCTTCCTGCCGTCGAACTATATATCCGCCATGTTCACTAACCCGTTTTTCTCAACCTTTTTTTCTCATTTTCTGACAATTCTTAAGTATAGAGGAGGCTGCCCCAAACCTCTTTGTGTGTCAATGATTGATTATTTACCACAACATTAGGAATAATTCAAAAGAAACACCTAGTCCCCTTGGAAGCATAGATTCTGACCTGAAGCATCAGACAAAGTTCAGCCCCTTCCAGGAGGTCATGTCAGACCCCAGTAGTTTGCCCTCAACCACTGAGCCCCAAGTCCCGCATTCAGTTGCAGCTTCTCATGGCCTCCCACACACCTCCATCTTTACATTGCTTCCCTCTGGACTATTCCTTCCACTCACCAGCCACCTTCTGCCTTCATTGTTATTGGGTATGTGATCAGCAGATCTGGACCTCACCTCTAAGCTGGATCACACTCTGTTCTCTCTCTCACACCACTAAACGATAATTTAAATAGAGCTCTCGCCCTCCTACTCCACTCTCGTAACGTCTCTCTCACGTTGCCAGTTTTCTATTAATGCTTGAGCTCACCTCACACTTCTAAAAGTTTTCTCTTTTTCCCCTTACTTGCTCCTGTCCTTTTCAACAGTGCACCACCATCCTCAGCTGACAGTGTGCACTCACAACAGCACTAAATGGGAATCACCTTGTTAAGACGTGCACATGGCAGTTATAATAAATTAAATCATCAAACATTCCCACTATGACATGCTGCCCCCTGCCACACCATGTCAGTACATATTCACAATAGATGCTTACTAATGGCTCAAAGAGCTTTGCTTTTACAGATGTAAAAAATCCAGAAAAATGATTTTTCTAACATTTAAAGTTCTGACCATTCATCATGGTAGAGTGGCCTTTTTAGAGGTTAGTCTTTTAGAGTCTGTGGTTAGACAAGCTACTGTTACAGAGGATTAAAGTTCATATGCAAAGCCAAAAAGAAAAGACAGTTTAAACATTTAGCTATAATCAGATGTAATCATTCTTAACATCGTGCATGTAGGCCTGAGGACAATCTTCTAGGCTCTGAAGAGGTAGGCAGTTCCAGCACAGGATGAAAATGGGTGCTGATGCTAACACTATCATCTCTTTTCCCTGCAACACCAAAAAGCCATTCCAGAATGATGCCTAGCCCCTCCCACAGTGCACAGAGAAGGCTCCACCCCTTCCAGCAAGGATGTCATAAAACTGAACCACTCCCAGAAGGTCACATCTCAGACTGACCAGGCAGTTGAACAGGACAGAGATCCAGCTCGTGTTTATACTTGTATATGTCTGACTGAACCACCTTGTTTTGTTTTATTTTGTTTGCAGGCCATCTTTTTCATTGAAAGTAAAAGGTGTGAACCGTTTAGCACCTCAGCCTTCTCTGTGTATTTTGGTTTGCTTCTCGGCCACATTCCAACACTTTAAAGCGCAAGAATAAAATCACACAACCTTACAAGGTGATCTGTGAGACTCCAAACCCTTCATGTTTGTCTCATTTTACTTTGTTACAGATGTCACGACTGAATGCTGCCAGAATTATAAGAAGGGTCTCCATCTTATCCTGTTAGCATTTATCCTGTAAGGATGAGGATCACAGAGTCATACTTATTGCACCTTTAGCTTTGAATGTCACCATGTTGCTCTTTAATGACTGAAACTTCCCAGGTTTGACACCATGTCAAGGTTGGATTGTTGGATTTTCAATATTGCCTATACATGAATTGTTGCTGATTCAGGTTGAGACCAGCCAACACGTGCCCCATCAGAACTTTAATACTAATTTACAAATCTTTAAATTACAACAATGAACAACATATGCCATTACTTCTCACTCCATACAAGTCTGGTAAATATGTCTGGTGTAGTAGAACCACTCATCTTACTGTCTCAAGAGACAGGAATAGTTGACCTTGGTGGATACAATTTTGTGAATCTTAATATTGAAACCTGCCTAAGAGATGTACTTGATCATGAGCAAAAATCTGTCTGGGGGACTGTTTGGGAACAACTGTTACAGGGCAAGTTTACAAAATTGATCCTGACGAGTGAGGAGTTCAGAACAAAAAGTAAAAACAAAATCGAGTTACAATTACAAAATCTAATAGGTTATATCAGTTAGATAGATAGATAGATAGATAGATAGAACATTTTTGCAATTTTGCATCCATATGTTATCAGTGTTCATTGTTCCCTTACAAGTGTTTAAAGGTTTAATTCTGCAACGAACAGTCTTCAGATTGAAAGTCATATAGATTTTAATAAATGATTTGTGCAGTTATCATGTAAGTAGAGGTGCCTGAAGGTTGTTATTAGTGATAATTAATTCTGGGCTCCTTTCATTTTTAGATTTGTGCTAAAAGAAGATAAATTAAATCTTAAAACTAAAACAAGAATTACGATTAGTGCACCTCTCAAAAGGTAATTGTCCAAGTGATTTGGGAGATCATACAAAATCAAACAGAACTGTCTTTAACACTGTACATGAATACAAATGATCTGAAAAGAGGCAGTTGTGGTTGTAGATAAAAGCAGGAACATATATCTGGAAATGAACAGGGATTCTTGAGTCAGAGCTCTTGCCAACAGACATATCGCCCAAGTCTATTTCGAAAAACAAGGAAGATTTTCAAAATCCTCAAATGCCTTGCCCCTTTCAAGAGTATTATCTGTCTTATCTCCTCTGGCTGCTTCATTTGCATAATCCCTGTGCCATTCAAACTCAATTTGCATTTGCATATTCATTTCATGACTAAATACCTCTGTATGAGATCTTAAATCCACATGCATCTTAAATCAGACACTGAACAATTCCAACCCACTGCAAGACCATTAACTTACAGTCTGTGCTTTTATAGCTATGGACTGCTGACAATTTATAGCAAACATCTGGTTCTGCCAGCCCACATCATAACAGATGGCCATTGTTGTACTTTTTACTTATGTATGGTTCAGTTTTCTGTCAAAAGCCGTAAGATGGGCCAATGATCATGTGTTTTATGCCTCAGCTACACTGAAGTCAGTTTTTCTTCATACTAACTATCTTTCTTTGGCATATATAAAATAGAATTTTCATCAACACAGCACCTGAGCTTCTGTGACTGATGATGTCACTTTTCAATGTATATGTAGACTATAAAAATTCAGATCACAGACAATAAAAAATTCAGTTTTTATAGACAGACAGAGAAGATGAAGAAATACATAAAACATTAATCTTAAGTTAGCTGAATATTGCTTCCATTTTATTTCAGAAAACATTAGTCAGCACCAGAATAAAACATCATACAAAATGACAACAACCAGAGGACAAGGACAAATTATGAAGTCAGTGCATTCACTACCAATTGACTCTCTAATTGGAGAAACTAATGTTACTGCAAGGAAGGCAACACAAAATTATGTGATGGGATACCATGTGGGCAAAAGTTTGCCAAGTATGAAAACATGAGGTAAGGCCATGTATGCAGCAGGGGGCGCTAGCTCCCTTGTTGGAATGAGTTCTTTTGTAATTGCAGTGTGTTACATAACCTAAAACTATATAGATATAATATAAAAAGGCAATACCTCTCCCTTAGTGATACAGCGGTAAGAAATCACATAGGAGAAATAACTTAGATTTCTTTAATGATGGCTTACGCTGCATAACAGATGAAGGAAGCCAATGGCAAGAACTCAGTTCGGGAGTGGGGGCCTGATGTGTAGAGTCTGCCATTTTCGCCGCTGTGTTGAAAGGATTTTCAGGATCGGATGACGTTGTCTCCCATCTGTCCATCGGCTTCAAAGGTGTGCCGGGCAATGTGCTTTATACTCTTTCTTCGTGTGCAGACCCCCACTTAGGTGAATCATGCCATTCCAAAGAAGGCTTTTCACACACAAAAATAGTATACAATGGTCATTAGTCTGATTGGCCATTTCGCAGTTGTCCATAACTGTCTTGTCTGCTTGCCTAGCAGTTCTAAGTGATGAGCTCCTGTGCTAAATCTGGCTTTGTGTCAACAGTGCATGTGAGTAGAAAGAAAAGTAGATTTATAAAATATATTTGCACAGAGCACAGTGGCATATTAAATGTATACACTTATTACAGGCCATAAAATGCTTCACTGAGAAAATCTATAGTTCCTGCATGTTGCAAAAGACAACTTTGCCTGTACAAAAGAATAGAAAATTAGACAATTGTAATGATTAATGAACAGTGACTGACACTCACATTGAGATCATTTCATCCCATTGCATGGTTTATAAGATGGTGCTGGGTCACATTAAACACAATATTATGAATAGTCTGGATAATCTCCAGTTTGCAACCAATAAGAAAGTGTTCATAGAAGATGCCACTCTTTATGAAATATGGCTCAACAGTTATTTCATTAAAATTAATCACATAGCTTCTGCAGATTGTGCCACCCTGTGCAGCTGGTGGACTCCAGCCAATGCAAGCTGGCAGAATCATTTCCTCAGTATTGATCCTCAACAGGGCTTCACAGGATAGTGTGCTAAACACCTGCTCTATTCCTTATTCACCTTTGAGTGAGTGTTGAGAAACAACACCAATCTCATCATTACATTTTCAGATGACACAACTGCAATAGTCCTGATAAACAAGGAAGAGATTTGCCTTCAACACAGAGCTGGTCACAGATGTTGGGGAGCAGAGGACGGAGCACATTCCCATCTGTTTCAGAGGGAATGCTGTGGAGAGGACCAGATTTTTAAATTTGTTGAAGCCATCATCAGTGATGACCTGAAGTGGACATAACCAGCTTTTATTAGTCCACAGTGTAGTCTGTCCTCATAGACTGCATAATGCCATTGTTGTGATTTTATTTCAAAAATGTATTTCGAATGTAATACATTTTTCGTTAGCTTGATAATAATACTGATGTGTATATTCCATCACCAAAATTTTGAATATATGATTATTTTGCCACTGTAAGTTATTTTCTTGTATTTATCAATTGTATAATTTTCTTTTTGTTAACATGTTCACTCCCACAGTGCGTAAATTTGTTCCAAATACTAATGTAAAACCAGGTGTCATTTTAAAATACCAATTAAATACATTTAGTTATTTAGCCAAAAACTCAATACAAAGGTATTTCCCTAAAAAAAATATATTTGACTTACCTTGTAGTTGGCCTATGGAAAAGAAAATTCTTTCGGCTTGCCTGCTCACAATAGCTCAGCTTTTGTGTACACTAGCTGTACAATAACTTGACTGAGTAAAACAAGTTATATGTTGCAGTTCTTTGCAATCGAATATTGTAGTTTCAATTTAAATGTCATCATGGTGAGATGCTAATCAGTGATAGGGTTGCGGTTCTACAGATATAAATTATTTTCTTTGAAAATTATATTTCATACAATATATGGCTAAAATGTAAAAAAATAATCCATCCATTATCCAACCCGCTATATCCTAACTACAGGGTTACGGGGGTCTGCTGGAGCCAATCCCAGCCAGCACAGGGCGCAAAGCAGGAAACAAACTTCGGGCACGGCGCCAGCCCACTACAGGGCACACACACACACCAAACACACACCAGGGACAATTTAGGATCGCCAATGCACCTAACCTGCATGTCTTTGGACTGTGGAAGGAAACCGGAGCACCCGGAGGAAACCCACGCAGACATGGGGAGAACATGCAAACTCCGTGCAGGGAGGACCAGGGAAGCAAACCCTGGTCTCCTTACTGCGAGGCAGCAGTGCCCATAAAAAATAACTGAAAATGAAATATTCTATTCTGTGACGCCTCAATGATTTCTCATTGTTAGTTCAGATGCCTACTATCCTTTGTTTAAATTTGTTACCCACAAATATGCGTGTATTTGGCACTACAGCCCTAAACACAAGATAACTTGTAGTTGGTATCAATCTGTCTATCAATCTGATCGCCTACTATGACTTAACTCAAATTTATCAGTTAATTTTCCCTCAGAGCTGTTTTGTTTTATGGAAGTTGCAATTTTGTATGCCTGTCATTATAATAACAATTGTACACAGTTATATAGCGCATTTCTCACTACTCAAAGCACTTTTTCATAGTGAGTGGGACACCACTTCAATCACCATGAATGTGTAGTACCCACCTGGATGATGTGACAGCAGCCATTTTTGCGCCAGTACACTCACCACATATTGTATTAGTTATTAGGTGGTGAGAGAGATAGCCAATTAGCAACAGGAGATGATTAGGGGGCCAGAATGACTAGGCTTTGGTGAGCAATTTAGCCTGGTCATTGGGAACACCCTACTCTTTACGAAGGATGCCCAGGGATCTTTTATGACCACGGAGAGTCAGAACCTTGGTTTTATGTCTCATTCTGGGGGATGGTGCCATTTTTATAGCAAAGTGTCCCCATCAGTGCACTTGGGTATTGGGATCCACATTCAAACCACAGGGTAAGCAATCCCTGCTGAGCTCACCAACATCTCTTCCAGCGGCAACCCAATCTTTTTAGGACTTGTTCCTCCAAAAGTCAAGTCAACAGTATGTCATACATTTTGCATTGTGGGTGTGAATGTGGATATTATTTGTCAAACTGCTGTGAATGGGTTAATGATACTATTGCACGACTTTGTGTACATACCGTCGACATTATTATCATACTTCTAGGACCAGGGCTGGTGTCCAGAGCATGCGCACCTCCTTTAAATTTCATAATTGGCAGCCACCTATGTCACCTAATGGATTGAGCAGCTCTGTTGAAGCAAATTTTCAACATTAGGATACATAAAAACATGCCATCATGCACATTACTGTGTTTCCTCTGCAGGAATATCCCAGTAAATAGGATTCCTTACTGTCCCACTCTCACCATTAACTAAAAAACTACCCTTTCCTGGTCCTTGATGCCTCCCGAAAGACGCTCAGGATATGCATTCTCTAAGCTCTATAGAGCATCAAGTTTCATTTCTGTCTCTGATGGATCTTAACAATTATTATCAAGCAAAGCAGGAATTGTACTACTTAAACACGTTGGGAATTTACAACAACATGTCCACATGTGACTGGAAGTTAGTTTGATGATGTTTTCTTTCCCTAGAGGTTTTTATTTAAATGCTAAATGAGAGGCAAATTCATGTGAAATGAAAAAATGTAAATGTGTTCAACAGGACTAAATACCTTTCTGTCCTGACAGTGAGTGGGCAGGTAAACATTTGAGCAGAACTGGGAGATAAGCATAAAGGCAGAAAAAGAGGTTCAAAAGTAGGAGTTCAAAAATAATAACTAAAGCCAAAGCATGAGACAAAATTTGTGGTCATGAACTATAAAAAAAGAGGTAAATACTGAACAAAACTCATAACAAGAGTTTTAGCAAAGATTTTTTGAAGTGTTTTGCTATAAGGATAAGACGGAGAACACCCCGGTCAACCTTTTGTGCAGATTACAAACTGATCACACCCTCTGAGGCCATAAAACTAGAAACATAGGATGCAGAAATAATTATGGGGACTCAAAATGGCAAAAATAAAGGTCCTAAAATGGCATCAAAAATGTTATTAAAAAAGAGCACCTAAACCATTAGGAATTTTGAGCAAATAATATCAGAAATAGAATCCCTGCCCTCAAACATCTCCAATTCAAGTACAAAATAGTACCATATATTATTCAAATGCGCTTACTGCAAAACTAAATCATGAAACTTTCTTCTTTTGTATGTTGTGCAAAATTTGTTTGAAGGAAATGCAGTGTTTTTTTTTTTTGCAAAGCAAAACACCATGTTTCACTCTGAATTCAATTTCACGTGAATCTTTGTGCCCATTGTTACTTGTATTATATCACTGTCATTAGACTATGAGAAACACAGAAGTCAATACCTTATTGTACTGTGTAAATATGACAATACACTTAAATTAAAAAAGCCAGGAAAAGAAGTGAAGCCTGGGAGACATCAGCCAACATTCCCCTAGAATACTAAAAGGCATTTACCCCAGTACTTGAAAGAGTTTCCTGACTTTCTGAAGAGGGCCGAGAGATTGAGTAGAAGTGCAGAACAGCCCCTGAATGATATAGAGCTGCAAATGTTACCCTTTTAAAATGTAGGGTTAGTAGCAGGTCACCTACTTTCATCTAGCACTGCAGGTAGAAGCTTGTGGTCTTGAAGTAAAAGATGTGGGACCATATTGTCCTTCATAGAGCACCGGGACAGAGGCTACCTAAGATGCCAGGCAAGACGCGTAGGTCAGATGATCTCAAGGAACTTTATACACTCACCCCTGATCCAGACTCTGGCTGTGGATGTCAAACTGCCTCACAACACTGAGCTTTTTGAGCCTGGAGCTGGAGCTGTGGCTCTTTTGGTCTGAAGAAGCAAAACCAGGGTGTAGGTAGAAGTAAGGAGGAGAAGGAGAGATAGAATGTGAGAAAGGGAGGTTTACATGGGTAAAGGTATGAGCTGTCCCAATGGGCAGATAGAAATCAGCCCCTGTAAAGATGAGATTTGTCATTAGTGTTCTTTCTGAAAATGTTCCAGTAATAATCTGTAAAGGGCAACAGGATAAAACCAAATCTAATTAAAAGAGTAAGCAATACGGTAAATAGTTATTTTAGTGCTAGTTCATCCCATGTGTATACAGAGCACAAGACATACATGTTCAGCCTGACTTGGCATAACATTATAAAATCTGCTTCTTCTAATAAAGGGCCATAGCTTAAACATGGAGAATTTAAAACAGTATGGAGGCAGAGCTTGGACAGAGACCCAGGGATACCTGGGTAAAAAATACACACCGGCACTGGGAAAATATGTAAATTCTGCACATGTAGCCTCAGGCCTAAGCCACCAAGCCAATAAGGCAACCAGGCTCAACCTTGTGTCAGTGTGCCACACCAGATTTAATCAACAATGTTATATGTGACCCAAAGGGCATGCAAAGTTGAACTCAACAACTCAAGTGACACTTCCTCTTCAAGGCACCATAAAAGGATACAAAATTTAAAATGAATGAATTTTAGGTCCTTAAATATTGCAAAGCCATGTACATTAGAGTGATTCTACGCTAGCCTTTTATGAGTGAGCATGGACTACACCACATCCAGAGCTGAGTGCTGCTTCACGCCAGACGATTCCAGCATAGGCCCAAACTCTGGGTAAAGCAGGGGTAGATCAGCAGTTAAAATCAAGGCAGAAGCTAATGCATCTTTAAAAATTAAACTCTAATTTAATATGTGAGTGCTTATGTGTAGCTATATTTAAAGATTTTAATGGTTTTAGGGAAAATAGTAAACTTCACAATCATTACATTTCTAAAAATATTCATAAATTGAGTTGTACACATGTTCAAACAGGTCATTGAGCACTACAGAATTACTCATTTTAATGTTACAGCTCAATGCTCTAACAAGAATTCTGTGCACGTTGACTTTTTAAAAATTAAACAATACAGAAGAAAATATAAAAATGAGAATATGTAGTAATTACCTTGATACAGAAGGAAAAGCTGGGGTAGGGTGGTGGCACAGCCAATACCACTGCCATGTCAGACTACTTGGATCTTGATAAAAATGGAACACTACAAAATAGAGGAGGCCAAGCTCTGAATAGCATGATGTAGTAATTTCAATGGGACAATGAAACAAGGGCAAAACTGTGAGAAAAACAATTTAAATGGTGTTAGTTGTTAGAGCTAGGACTTCAGTCCAGACACTGATAGCTTTTTCTATTTAGCCCTTAGTTCCTCAAACGATTTGATCCTATTGACATGATCCAGACATACAGTATGCTTCCCTTACTGGAGAACTGGAGGCTACCTATCAGTCCCAATGTACTGATAATTCATTTTAAACTATTTTGTCTTCCTGTGTGTTTAAACAGATCTTTGTCTTTATGTGTATTAATTCTGTTTTTAGCAATTTGTAAAGTTTATATTTGCATTTTACTTTAGTGATGAAATGTTTGTTGAAAAGCAATTAAACTCAACCATACAAAACATTTTTTTCCAACAAAACAGTATTTATAAAGTTATATAAAATGCGAAAAAAAAAAATAAAACCCTTTTGATAATCTTTACACAACTCCTTCAAGGTGCATCACATGGTATGAGGAACAAGATGCCTTGATCTGAGAGGAGGCAGCAGAGAACCAACCCGGGTGACAGGACATTTGGTGCTCTGCTATATCTGCTACTTGAAGACATTTGACAATATTGTCAAATTAATTTAGCAGTTAAAAATATTCAACACATTTAAATGTATTTTTATATATTTTTTGAAATGGGTATAGAGTCAGAATGCCTGCAGAAAGATAAATTGCTAAATATTAAAACACACAAACACAAAATATATTAAACACAATAAAAAACGTTAAAATTAATGTAAGCCATTCTAATTCATGGTGTTTAAAATAAATGTGATGATTTTACTTCATGAGGTAGAATTACATGATAAACAAGAATAGTGGCATCAGGTATTTGAAACATTGAAATATGTGCTTCAGCTTAAATGTTTAAAACCTAAATATTTTTCATTGTAATAGAAAGTTGTCATTTTTTACCCTCTGATAGAGATCCATAGTGGGCTAGACCTTGGGTGACCAACTGTCACAAATTTTGCAGGATATCCCAATATTCATTACTCTATAGCTGTGTCTTGAAACCTCAGAAGCAATGCCATTTGTTCTGATTTACCACACAACAGGACTGTCCCACTGAAAGAAGCTTGAGATGACGGGTGAAGGGATGGGTAGGACAGAATGAGGAAGGGGCTGGCATGGGGGGAGGCCTTGACATCTCTCCTCTCCCACAACAACCACTCTCCTCCAATGTTCCCTCTAAGCTGAGCGCATGAGTGATCGCTCACACGAATTCAGAGCGTCTGTCATACTTCCCGCACGATCGCTCATTCCGACGGCGTCACTCGTACTTATCACGAAAATTGGTGCTCATAAATTTTTGGCTTAAACAAAATGTCGCTTATAAACAATGTTTTTTGCTCACTATATGCTGCTTCTTAGAGGGAACATTGCTCTCCTCCCTGGTGGTACAGCAGAGTCTGCCGAGAGTCTGGCAGTCAGATTAGAGGCGTGTATAGCAGATTGTATTAGAAATGAAGGAATGCACGCTCAAGTGAATAAGTTAAGTGGCTATTCATACTGAGCTTTCAAAAATAATATTCTCATAACGTATAACCTTTTGTAAAGACTTTATTTTCCTCTGCTTTATTAAAGCATACACACAACATTTACACTGGCACTGATAAAACTGAGGAATCTATTCAGTTTTGAATAAGCGTTATTTTTTTATTGATAACTAGCAAAATACCCGCGCTTCGCAGCGGAGAAGTAGTCAATGTAATTGTTTTGTCACTGTTATAAGTGTTGCTGTCATATATATATATACATATATATATATATATATATATATATATATACACATACATACATACACATACATTATATATACAGTATCTATATCTATATCTCTCTATATATATACACATACATACTGTACATACATACATACACACACACACATTATATATATATATCTATATCTATCTATCTATCTATCTATCTATCTATCTATCTATCTATCTATCTATTTATATATATATATCTATATATATATATACACACACACATACACACACACATTATATCTATATATCTATCTATATATATATAGCGGCGAAGTACTGCCTTAAAAGTTTTATTAAGAAGAAAATTAATTAATTTTAAATTAATTAAATTAATTTTTTAAACTGAGGGAAAATATACCAATAATTATTTGTTAAGAATCTCTTTGTATACCACATTGTGAGTTCGCCCTTCGGTTGTAATATGACCAAGCTGTGCGCTGAGCTTACTCTTAAGCATGCAACGTACAGTTGGCCATGTGAACAGTAATCTTGTTTCAAATCTCACAGCTTGGATTGCTGCTGTCATAATCGGTTTGAGTTTCATGGTTTGTTTCAATTACGACAGTATTTGTAGGACTTGTGTTGAAGTGACATTCGGCATCTGTCAAGCGTTGTAAGTATACAACCAGTTTCATCGATAACTTCACATCCAGCTTTTGAGAGTTTAAACATTCATAATCATCAAAGTGTCCACTACTGAAATCGTCACCTGTGAATCTAAGATGTTTAAGAGGCATTGGCGGTTGTCCAAAGGTGTAAAATATTTGGCCATTTGGTACACTTGAAAGCGACAACCGAACAATTCAGTGGCAGCCATCAACTCACATGCAGAACCATAGGTGAAGGGCTTAAGCATTTCACTCTTATAGTGCTCCTGTGTAGTATAATTATCTCCTGTACCGTCATCAGTCCACACCTTGAACCTGTCCCAGTCATTCAATACATAAGACACAATGTTTCTCCAGATATAAAGAGTGAGCCTGATATGGCCGTGCAATATGTAACACAGAGAATGGAAAAGATAGGTGCCATCTCTGGGCATGGAAACCACTCAGTAAGTGACAGTTCTTTGATCGATGGTGATCACCTCGATAGACATGTTAATGCGGGTACGGTTGGAATGATAAAGGAAATGGGTACCTGAACAATGTAAAGTAAGTCTAAAATACCTACACAATAACTATAATCGTAATAAATGAACAATAAAACAGCAGAGAAGCCGTGGATTAAATAAAAAGGCTGTAGTTATCAGCAGGGAGACGTGAATCCCGTGGTGAAGCAAGGAAGGGAATGAAGAGACTGGAGCGACGGACGGCTTATATAGGCAGGCAGCCAACAACGTGGAGGCGTTGGGATGGGGGACCCAACGCCGCTCACACGGTGACCGAGCTGCAGGCTATGGACATATATATGTACGTAAGTAGGATTCAGTTAGCGTTGGGAACCCGCATACCAAATTTCTTGAAGATGGGCCCATAAGTAACAAAGACTGTTGAAAAGTTCAATATGGCGGCCGACAGTGGCATCATACCACCGAAATAAGTACCAAATTTTAGCCTTCCACCTACACTGGAATTTGGTGAATTAGTGACGTTGGAAAGTTCAATATGGCGGCTGACAGTGGCGCCATACCACCAAATAAGTATCGTACATTGGTTTCGGTTAGCGCAGGGAAGCCGCCTACCAAATTTCGTGAAGATGGGGCCATAAATAAGAAAGTTCAACATGGCGGACGTTGTTGACCGTTATGCATAGAATTTCGAAATTAAACTTGCTTAACTTTTGTAAGTAAGCCATAAGGAATGAGCCTTCCAAATTTCAGCCTTCTACCTACACGGGAAGTTGGAGAATTAGTGACCTTTGTAAAATTCAATATGGCGCCAACAGTGGCATCATACCACCAAAATAAGTGGGGCCATGAATATCGGTTTTGGTTAGCGTAGGAAGCCACCTACCAAATTTCGTGAAGATCGGGTCAGCCTTCTACCTACACGGAAGTTGGAAAATTAGTGACGCTTGGAAAGTTCAATATGGCGGCCGACAGTGGCATCATACCATCGAAATAAGTACGTACATCGGTTTCGGTTAGCACAGGGAAGCCGCCTACCAAATTTCGTGAAGATGGGGCCATAAATAAGAAAGTTCAACATGGCGGACGTTGTCGACAGTTATCGACCGTTATGACCGTAGCATAGAATTTCGAAATAAATCGTGCTTAACTTTTGTAAGTAAGCTGTAAGGAATAAGCCTGCCAAATTTCAGCCTTCTACCTACATGGGAAGTTGGAGAATTAGTGATGAGTCAGTGAGTCAGTCAGTCAGTCAGTCAGTGAGGGCTTTGCCTTTTATTAGTATAGATATACAGTATTTGCTTTCCATTTTACTCTTCTGTTATTAGTTGTATGTGAAATTTTCTTGAATGGAAAGGAAAACGTTTAATGTTTTTTATTATATGGCCATTGGTTTTGCCAGTGTGTGGCTCTGCTGTCATTATTGTGATAAGACATTCCTTGGGTCCCAGTACAGTACCAAGATGCTTATTTGGGTCCTCAGAATGGAGGCGGCTTGTGACACTACCTGTTGCTACAGAAGATATACAGTAGGTAACATAATGCTAATTTAGTTAACTAGTTAACTTTAGGTAGTCAGTTAGTGTATCTGGCAAGTTAAGATTAATTAAATTATATAAATTATATAGTATGTTGCCTGTGTATATCCAGATGTGTCAGGGAGAGGCGAAGGGCAGAGCATATGGCATCCTCAGTTGACATGTTTGAGCTGTATGCAAACAGAAGAGGGTCATTGGAGGCAGGGAGATTAGTCTTTATGTGTGACATGACTAACCTTTCGAAGCACTTCTTTATGATTTATGAGTGCAACTGGTCGGTAGTCATTCAAGCATGTCACTGATGACTTATTCGGCACTGGTATGATGGTGGTCGACTTGAAGCATGCTGGGACTGACGACTGGCTCAGAGATGTGTTGAAGATGTCTGTGAGGACACCAGCCAGTTGACTGGCACATTCTTTGAGCACATGACCAGGTATGTTGTCAGGTCCTGCAGCCTTGCGTGGATTGACTCTGGATAGAGTCCTCTTCACATCAGTTATGGAGAGACAGAGTACCTGGTCAGTGGAGGGAGGTGTTGCTTTTCTTGTAGGCTATTTGTTCTGCACCTCAAACCGTGCAAAGAAGTTGTTCAGCTCATCTGGAAGGGAGGCATCACCATCGCTGCTGTGTGGGTTGGGCTTGTAGTTTGTAATTGTCTGAACGCCCTGCTACATACGACATGTGTCTCTGGTGCTGTTGAATTGTTCTTCTTATAGCAGGTTGGCTCTGGTCACCCTGCCTTGTCTCCAGATCTGAAGGCTGTATTTCTGATCTTGAGCAGCGTGCACACTTCTCTTGTCATCCAGGGCTTTTGGTTGGCTCTTATGGTAACATCCCTGGTAACAGTAACATCTTCTATGCATTTGGAGATGTAGCCAGTCACAGAGTCTGTGTACTCCTCCAGATTGACGGAGTTACCATCCATAGCAGCCTCCCTGAAAATGTCCCAGTCTGTCAATTCGAAACAGTCTTGGAGAGCTGAAACAGCAACAACCTACCACACTCTGATGTTCTTGCAGGCTGGTTTAGTGCGCTTCAGCAGGGACTTGTATGCAGGAATCATAAAAACACTTATATGGTCTGAGTAGCCAAGGTGGGGGTGGGGTAGGGCCATGTAGGCATCAGGAGCACTCATGTAAACATTGTCCAGACAGCATCCCCCTCTAGTAGCAAAGTTCACATTCTGGAAAAATTTTGGGAGAACTGACTTCAAGTTGGCATGATTTAAGTCTCCAGCAATAATGAAAAATGCCTCGGGGTGCATCATTTGCAGTTTGCTGATGATCTCGTAGAGTTCCGCTAGTGCCTGGTTAGCATTTGCACTAAGTGGGAGGTAGACAGTAACCACCAGCGCGCAACTGTATTCCCTCGGCAGGTAGAAAGGCCGATACCTTACCGATAAAACCTCTATCAGTGGGGAACAGTGTCGCACAACTGAGGAAGCGTTCGTACACCACTCTTTGTTCACTTAAACACACAGTCCCCCTGCGGGTCTTGCCGGACAAAGAGGCGTCTCTGTCCGCTCAGAAGATGGTCAGTCCGTCTAGCTGGATGGCCGAGTCTGCAATGTTTTCCTGGAGCCATGTCTCAGTGAAAATAAAGATGCAACAGTCTCTCATTTCCCACTGCAGCTTTATATAATACAGCTTGTTGTCCAGCGGTCGGACATTCGCGAGCAGAATGGACGGTATCGCAGGTCTGGTGTGGTTAGTTTTTAGCCTTGTGCTAACACCGCTGCGTTTCCCTCGTTTCTGCTTCCGATCGATGCGCTTGCATTTTCGCCAGCTCAGCTTCTCAGACTGCCAAAGTAAGCAAAGGCTGCGGAGCGTCTCTGTCACCTCACTGGATATTTCGGCGCAGTTTCTTCAGAAATCGAGCAGGATTTGCCGCTTGTAAATGTATGTCTGTGTACTACTATCACTTAAATCTACTTCTTCTTTTATACTAGTTCACAAAGACGAACAAATATTAACACTAAACACTGCAGACTTGGGAGCTCTGTAAGCCACAGCCTGCATGGATTAATTTGATTTGATAATGTTATATATTATAAACTGAAAGATTATTTGAACAGTTGAAAGTAAATATTTTGCTAAAGTAAAACTCAACTCTGATAGCATCAGTTTGTAAAAAATGTTGTAATCCACCATCCTATGAAACTCCTAGCAATAAATGTTATTTGAAATAATGTTATATGGGAGTCTAGCTATAATCACAATCCAGTGACATTTAAACAGGTGTAAAAAACAAGAAAAGATTAAGGCACACTTGCAAAAAAAACAAAACATTACGTAGGTTAGACAACAATGTACTAAACAAATCTAGTCAAGAGCAATAAGAAACAAAAGGACTAGAAAATCTAGAAGAGAAGTCAGTGAGAGAGAAAATTAGCTTGAATTAAATTACACACTTCTTTAAATAAGTAAAAATGGTTCAGGTGAGAGCTTTTAGTTTGCTTCTGTTTAGCAACAGGAGGCATAGGAAGCCAAAATAAGCAGAATTACATGAGGAATCAGAAAAAAGACAGCAGTCAAAAGTCATAACAAATGTCTGCTATGCGTGAACACTCACCATTTTTTACTGCTAAAGGAAAAGAGAGTATAATGACAGCAAAATATGATGGACAGTCTACAGGGATGGACAACCCAAGTTCATAGTAGACAAAGCCAGAGGTTCATGAAGGCACTAAAATGGAAGATAAAAAAAAATAATTAAACACTAGAAATAAACTTTTAGTGGGGTTACACATAGTGGAACCTTATTAGGACTCAGAGTGGGTTCACTTGGGGTTTTCCCAAAGGTGCCTTGTCTACATCATGCATCCCAAAGATGAATTGTAGTCACCGTAGGCCTTTTTTAACTAGAGGATTGGACCCACAAATTCTGTTTACTTCTCTCCTCTGTCGTGGGGCTTGATATGGTCTATAGACCCTGTCGTGATCAAACATTCTTAGGACTTTTTGTTAGCTGGAAGGTACAAGTGTACTGTTACTGCAAGGCAACAGCAGTTTTTTGACAACCAAATCCGGAGAAGTCATCGAGAGGCAAAAAAAGTAATGCAGGGGTAATAACAAGGAAGATAATAAATAAATAGCAAAGTTATATGCAGAGAATAAAGTCATAAGCCAAAAAGAGTACATGTAAAAAGAGCCAAGAAGCGCAAGTTGCAGAAAAAAAAAAAAAATTAACAGTACAAAATGACACTTTTTTTTTTTCACAAATCTACATCTTGGATGATTAGATACATATGGGGCTGTCTTTTTAATACATCATGCAACAGGAAACGCCTCTCAGTAAGGTGGACTCATGTTATAGCAACCAACATGGTGGCGTCTACAAGGAAATCAAGACAGTGCCGTGGGAAAATGTGAATCATTTTTAACAGTGCTAAAAACACAAGGAAGCAAAAGATTAATATAACCATTATATTCCTTGGCCTCAGAAACCACAACCACACACAAACACACACACATAATTTCTAGGTGCCAAAGAACAGTTGGAAAAAATTAAACTTACAAGCCATATCAAGAAACACTACTGGTGCTCCTTTACACCAACAGCAATACATCTACATAATACATCACTGTGACTGTAACTGTATTTTCACATACGTGCCTATGGGAGACAGCTAGAAGGACCAAAAGAAGGTAATTCAGTGCCAGGCCAGCGGGTGGCAGGGTGCAATAAACCTTTCTCTTTTATCTCAGCAGACTAGACGTGAGAAATTCAGCCTGATTCCGACGATGTCACTTCTAGTCCCAGCTGCAAGAATGTCACTTCTGGTCCCGGCCACAAGAACGTCACTTCCGGTTCCAGCCCCCCAATGACGTCACTTCCAACGACCTGCTCTAAAAGCAAGGCAATCTCCACTTGTATTCAGTTCTATCTATCTATCTATCTATCTATCTATCTATCTATCTATCTATCTATCTATCTATCTATCTATCTATTTATCTATGTCTGGTGTGCAGAGAAACCAGAAAGATGTGACAAAAGCTTATCAATGTTAAAATTTAGTAATATAAATTCTGATTAAAGGCTTCAGAGCCTGGAAAGTAACAACCTCTGCAGTTTCTCTACATGCCGTGTAACACACTGATGCAGGAGAAACACCGAGAGGACAGAAAGTAGAATAGCCAATGCAAAGTCGATATCAAAGACTGACTTCATGTGGGGGACAACAGGCCAGAAGAAGTACTTCTATTAACCATCTCAGTCTTCTGGTGGGATTCCCCGCAGATGTTCAGGAAACCCTTTCTAAGCCTTTCCAACCACAAACTCCACTAATGATACCTCCATAGTTTGGGACAATCAGTGCAATGCTTCACGTGACCCCACCTCAATCACTTCAGACTTTGCAAATGAAAACACTTTAGTCCCTACTCCTCAAAAGACCACACTTTTGATCCCCTCATAATCCCCATTTATAGCTACATTTCTAATTCTGATTAAACCCTAAAAATGACCATAACTCAGTTTAGGACAGTAAGAACTTTGTTAAATGGTGAGACTCAAACCACCTACACCTGAACACCAGCAAAACCAAGGAGCTGGTGGTGTATTTTAGGAGGCCCTGGCCCCTCCTGGACCCCGTGATTATCAGAGGTGACTGTGTGCAGAGGGTACAGACCTATAAATACCTGGGAGTGCACCTGGATGATAAATTGGACTGGACTGCCAATACTGATGCTCTGTGTAAGACAGGTCATAGCCGACTATACTTCCTTAGAAGGTTGGCATCTTTGAGCATCTGCAATAAGATGCTGCAGATGTTCTATCAGACGGTTGTGGTGAGCCTCTTCTATGTGGTGGTGTGCTGGGGAGGCAGCATAAAGAAGAAGGACGTCTCATGCCTGATAAAACTGGTGAGGAAGGCAGGCTGTATTGTAGGCACGGAGCTGAACAGTTTGACATCTGTGGCAGAGAGACGGGCGCTGAGCAGGTTCCTGTCAATGATGGAGAATCCACTGCATCCACTGAACACTATCATCTCCAGACAGAGGAGCAGCTTCTACGCAACAGACTGGTGTCACTGTCCTGCTCCACTGACAGACTGAGGAGATTGTTCCTCCACCACTTTTTGTGGGGGTAAACGTTAACATTATACAAGATTATTGTCTGTTATACCTGCCTTGCATTTTTTAACTTACACTGCGTTTTTATCACTCTTTAATTAATATTGTTTTTATCAGTATGCTTCTGCTGGTGTATGTGAATTTCCCCTTGGTGATTAATAAAGTATCTATCTATCTATCTATCTATCTATCTATCTATCTATCTATCTATCTATCTGTCTGTCTGTCTGTCTGTCTGTCTGTCTGTCTATCTATCTAACATAATAACTTACTGTCTGATCCTTCTCTGCTAATCTGCTGAACATGCCTAAGTGTGTTCTTATTATATTGACTGTTCGAGAACTGTTGGGGAATGATGATTGTTTTGTATTGATTTTTATTTGTATGAGCATCACTAAAATAAGTTCCATGTATCTCATGTTGTTATGGTAGTAAAGCCTGTAGTTTCTCCCTATGTCTGTTTTTGTTTTTTCTCCAGTTATTCTGAAGTGGACCAGTGTGAGAGTGAGTCCTATGATGGCTAATTTTTGCCCGTCTGTAGTAGTTTCAGAAAAGGCTACAATCCCCTGTGACCCTAAATGTGACAAAGAAAGTTTAAAAATTGTTATATTTTATGTGATCAGGATTGATCTTATTTATGTTTGCATCATGCCCAGTGTCAGGCAGCCTCCTATTACATTATGCAAATTAATAGAGGTGAATAAAGTCATGCAAAGGTTTATCAGCACAAAGAGAAACAACAGCAGATAATACAAGAATCCTGTCTGCATCATCCTATGCTATAATACTTAAACAGAATAGCAAGAATATATAACTGTAGAGAAAAATGCATGTTGTAAATGAACATGAGTCCTTAATCAGAATGAGACTTTCTTGTAATCCAACAGGACTATTTCTACTCCACTGTTAAAGGCAAGTCAGAAGGCACTCGTATAATCTGAGGGAGACACTAAAGACTGAAGATGCTAAGCACTCTACAAACAAGAGAAACGCTGAAGAGTGAAGACAGAAGAGACTGCACACAGAGGACTGTGGGAGCCTAAAACAAACCATCCAATAATTCTGCATATACCCCCTGTTTCTGTCAAGAACACATCTGGGTGATATTAATTGGTACCGTCAGCTATGAACTACCCAGACAAGGCAGATGGATTGAGTTGTGTTTTCATTTCTTATGCCCCAAGTGATTTGCTTTCTTTCTAATATAGCTATGCTTATTTCACACAGTAAATTTGACTTTATTCACATATTGCAGATGTTCAACTAAGCGTTTATTCATTAATCAGCATGTCCAGGTGGTTTTCACAGATAATGCAAAGCACAACAAACAAATATACAGGCATTAATCAAATTTGTTCTCTTGTACTTCAACATAACCAATACCTTCAGTAGGCAAACAATATACTTTATACAATACATATATATTTACTGCCTTTTAACTTTTTGATTCTTTATAGCTTGTGTCACTGTGCCAGAGGCGAAGAAATCTCTTTGTAACTGGACGATTGTACTTCTATCCTCTGTGTAACTGAATTATATTAACTATGTTGGGTTGATGATCTCAGCTCTTCCTATTGCTGGTCTGATGGTTAGCTATTTGCTTCAACCAGGGGTGTAGTGCCACTGGAAGTATGCCAGACCACTGCCTCCTCATCTATGTATAAAGTAACTTTTTAAAGGACTACATGAAAAATAATTATATATATCAAACTGTTGGGTTGCCCAGTGGCTGCTTCATACCTCTAGGAACCTGTGGTCAAATTCATGTGTACATCAATGAATGGGTAGACTGTTCACATTCTCCTTAGGTGAGCTTGGATTTTTCTGGGCTTTGTGGCTTCCTTCCATGGATGTGCAGGTGAGTATAATCGGTGACACTATACCAACCAGTGTTTATGTTAGTTCTTCACTTCTCACCAATTACTAGCTCAGAATGCTTAAGCAGATTGTGATACATAATACAAATAGTAAAATGCATAGCCATTAAAGAATACCAAATAGAGACTTGGAAACTCTGTTAAGCGGAAACCAACTTAATAAAAGGATAAGCATCTACGTGTCTGTCTGTGTTTCTGTTCAGTTGCTATGTCTCTGTCATTCCAAAGGATGGTGCATCGCGAAACTTTTTAGCAATAAAACGCATTGCATTTGTCATCCCAACAAATGGCGCATCACAAACATTAACACTGCTTTAACAAATTCCATACAAAATGGCTTATAATGGTGACATATAAATCGTATGGTGAACTGCAAACTTTCATTTTGAGGTCTACGTTGCTCAGATTTCTACCTGTCACAGATGGGTAGCACAGCTAGTTATCTGTAACAAAGATGTGAGCATGTCATCCTTTTAACTTAGTGCTAACAAAAGATCTGGGCAGTTGCTGGTGAATAAGAGAAAAATAAAAATTCCAGTTAAACTATCTTCCTACAGTAAAGAAATCTCTGTAAGCTCCTGTAAACAAATTCCTATTCTTTTATGCAACAGTTTTACTAGGTGGTTAAGATCAGATGTCAGTTATAGTCTCAAGAGGGTGCTATTGAGCCAAACTCAAATGATGCCTGTGAGGCAAAAACCAGTAAAACAAACATCTATTCTGTTTTACTGGCTTGGTAAATAAGTGCGTCCAGTACCTTCATATTAATCAGATATTGCATACGTTCAGTGTGCTAGCTTACTACTACTTGGTGTGCAGCGCTGGGGCACACAGCATGGGGGCAGGAGGGGCAATTACCCCGTCTTTTTTTATAATGTAAACACACTCTTATGAGAAAATATATATTCATATTTTACTGCTGATCTCTGTTGCTTTTATTTTTTAATTTTATGTCATCGCAAATTCACTACTTTTGAAATCTTCATGCAGAAAGGATAGGAGCCTGGCACTGCACACCCAGCTATATGTGAATGTTGCTAGATTGGGATGGTTGGACTGAATTTGATTGGATTGTGCAGATAATATGTGCAATTTGACAATGCTGAAATTAATCAATTAGATAAAAGGTGCTTACTTAAAAATAGACAGACTAATTCTGAATGAGAATGAGAAGAAATAAGTTGCAACATTTATGTGAATTACACAGGTGTTTGAAGTGTAAAACTTAATATTTTACATCAAATAACTCAGCAAATACACTCCATTCTATTATCAATTATTTATATCAGTGTTTCCCATCCTTTTATCTGTGGTGGCACACTCCAAGGCACACCACTATTCTACTAACTACTAATAAAAAAATTATACCTAAAACATTTCCTCAAGACTACCGATGAAGCCTTCAAAAAAGCAGCTCAGAGATTAACATTTACAGACACAGGACTTTGTGAGCACTTTTTTGGCATTTCCCAGCTGCTTTGTCTCTTTGCCTGCCCTTCCCTACCTCAGAGACAACTCATATGCCTACTATCCACCATTCCTGTGAGGCTTGCTGGCAACCACACACCCAGGAAGATGGACTCTAGCAGCCAGGAGTCATGTCCAAAGTTCACTAAGTGCTGTGTGTGCAACATAGCGGTTGCAGAACTGCTTTTATGTCAGCTTCTCCAAGTAGCCCTGTCCTTCTCAAACAGGTCTTGATCACCTGTGAAGCTTGTTTCTTATTTTCAACACCTGGGTAGTTCTCATGGCGCACCACTGTGCCACGACACACTGATTAAAAAACACTGATTTAAAGAAACAAACAGTAAATAACCACGAAAACAATCACTTTATAAATCTCATAAAAGTAGGGTAAAACGCTAAAAGTAGAATAAGCACCAACGGAACAACAGTTCCTATATTAAACTTCTAAAAGTCTATGATCCTGAAGCTACTGTTTCCTGGGTTCATAGCAAGAATAGATTTAATTAGCTGTGGCTAACAACTTCCCCTACAGACTTTAGCCTGCTCATTCAGTCGACAGAGATGTCAAATTCCAACTTTGATACCCTCTCCAGTCCACTTGGGAACATCAATGGCTCAGCACCAAGCTTCAATGATACTTAGCTATCAACTATACTTAACTAGGCAGCTTCTTGCTTTCAAGGAAAAGCAATGGTGATTGCAGCTTGCTGACCACACCAGAACCAAATCTCTGAAAGTCGTGTTTACATTCTAAGTTCTCCTGTGGTCACTCCAACCACTTTCACGGTGTCCATTCATTCATTGTCCTTCTTCTCAAACTAGCTTCAATGACCTTCCATTTCCCACTCTGCTTCAAAGTCTGTTTCCTTTGTTTTAGTGCATGGTTTAGTCCAATTACCCACCCAGGTTAAATAATGCAAACAATTACACAAAACACTCACTCAATTAAAGATTGCAAAATTTATAAAAATAAGTGAAAATAGTCAAGTAACCAAGTGTTCAACACCACAAAGTGTAAATCTGCATAATCAAACTAAATAAACATACTTTAAACACAAAAGAACGTTCTGTGCATCATAATAACCTTGAGACTCACTCACTGTGTTTTCAAACTGGACCAAAAGAGTTTGTGATTTCTACAGTACAGATTAGGAATGGCTGCTGACTGAGCTCAGAGTGTTCCTCTCCTCATTTGTCTTGCCCAAGAGTAATGGACAAACCCTGATGAGAGCCTTAAAGCAGAATAAGGCTGAAACTGTCTTCCTCTGTTTCAGTGAACTCTTTTTAAATTGATGCCACATTACCTGTCACAACAGCCGCAGTTGAGCACTCATTTTTAAAGCTGAAACTGGTGAAATCAAAACTACGCTATACCTGTGGTGAGGAGAGGCTTTCTCCTCCTATTCACTGAAAAAGACGTCATTGAGCTATCTAAAGCTATTGACATATTCAAACAGATGTCCAGGAGGAGAATGCTGTTATTAATTCAGAAACATCTTAAAATAAGAACAGAAAAGTAAATGAAATGTCATTTCCTTTTCTGTTACATAGGGTACATAACAATTTGCTTTACATATTATAAGCTTACATATTTTTTTCTTATTAATTTAGGTTTTCAAAAAATAAGTTACCTATTGATACCAAGAAAAATAAGAATAAGTAGTTTAATGTAAAAACTTTTGCATTAATTTAGTAATATTAATTCCAAAGACCGGTTACTGCAATGACCAGAATGACCAAATCTTCTTATATAATACGCTACTGTGGTTGTCCGTTTGTCTCTCCAGGATTTTAAATCACCTGCAGTTCACAAACCGTTTGAACTATTGACCTGAAATGTGATACACATATACTACGTGATGTCTACTATCCGTTTTCGTGGTGATGATTGACCTCCAAGGTTATTCCACTTTTTATTTTTATTTAATATTATTGCATAATCAACTCTCGGCAGCAGCCAGCAGGGTGGCCGTGCAGCGCATGTGTACAGGTACAGTTCTAATTCCCTACCACCTTCGTCGTCACTTCCCCTACCTCTTCTTATCTTAAATCATTCTTGAGGTAGACTGAAGATTAAGTGCCAGCTTAAGTGAAAAATTAAGGAAAACATACTAAGTAATTGCAACACGAAAACAGACTTAATCAGTTTTAATGCGAAAAGATGCAGATGAAAACAGAGAAGAAGCGGGCCGCTAGGGTGGAGAAAACAAGTGCATCAACATCTGAGCAAACAAATGCTAAATGTACAGAGAAAGAGAATAAAAACTATGAATGCCCAAGTCAAGTGTATTCACTGCACAATAACAATAGTGCCATTACTGGTATGAGTCCAAGAAACTGTTTTTGATATAGACTTTAGCTCAGTTTCCAGAATGTTTTGCCCCTTCCCCTCTAAAAGTCTCAGCATGCCACTGGTGTGCAGTATTCTATCTATCTATCTATCTATCTATCTATCTATCTATCTATCTATCTATCTGTCTATCTGTCTATTTATTTTACGTTGCATCTTGCATTATGCTTAATTTACATATTCATGCAAAGTGAGCTCTGAAGAGCAAATGCCTTATACATGTGTGCACTGAAGTGAATGTCAGTGTGAACAATCCTTTTGCATTATATCAGCTTGACTACACGAAAAGAGCCCAACTTACAACAGTCAGTCAGTAGTCAGTAGTAATCACAACGCAATGATAAATTCTTGAAGAAGCAACACGTTTTTCCAAAATAACACCTCCACTACTTGAGGTTCAGGTTCCCCTGCAGTAGTTAGTTCTTAGGAAGTCCCTGGCACCTCTGCAATATTTGAGTCTAGAACCAGCTAGGGGCTTGACTACAATTATAATGTGACACTCAGGGGCAATGTGAATAACTAGAGACTACTAACATTCACATTCATTACAGGGAACAGCGTTTCAGTCAAAGTGGGTGGGTGAGTGAGTGAGTTTGGGTATATAAATGTGTGCTGCCTGAAATATCCAGGGCTAATCTTTTTCTTTGTTAAGAATGTTCTGGCAGCCAAAATAACAAAGAGATGAGGCATTCAAAGTAGCCAACAAAACAAATATCATGCCAAGGTAAGCCTTGCTCCATTAAAACAGGGGGCTCAGATGGTTGGTCAGGCTTTTAAATTCAAAACAATAGCAAAAGAGTCCCAAAAACCTTGAAGGGTATTTCTTAAGAGGGAGAACCATGAAAACTCTGGCTGGAGCAAAAAAGGTCCAAAAAATCTTATAGAAAAGAAGGATTCATTTGAAGAGTAGGAAAACTACAGCAGAAGGTTACAGAAGTGAAAACTGCTAAATTTAAGGACGTGCCTATAATGGAATCCAATACAAACAATTCCCAAAATCAAAAATCACTAGAATAATCTAAGAAACAGAGCAACATGAACAAAAATCCATGAAAACACAGTACTTACACACTAAAATCCACCAGACTGTGTTCAAATGGACCACCACAGACTTCAGTTCCCAGCAGCCTTTCTAGGGTTGGAAGGGTGGTTCCTTAACTATGATGAATACATAATATTAATTGCTGTTAATAATATGTATAACAGTCAGTTGCTTAAATACATGGTCTAAATCAAGTGTCAGTGGTCTGTGGACATTTCCACCATAAACGTTGAAAGGTAAATTCGATTGACTGAATTCAGCATGCTAGACCAGCTACAGAGAATAAAAGAGGAGAATGATGTACTGTGCTACACAAAGTGTAAAACGCTTTGTGAACAGTTACAACATTTACAGGAATTTTATTATGCTGTATGAATCATTTACACAATTCTGGTAAGCTGATTCAGATATACTGTACCAATGTGTGTACGAAGTCTACCATAAAAAAATCAGTTGGTGCTTATATCCCTCTATATTCTTGATCTGCTTACTGCAATACAGCATAGATGTGTGCCAGAGTCATTTTGCCAAAAGACAGGCTTGAAGGAATGCCAGTCAACTGTAGAGCAAACATCTTACAAAGGCCAGTTTTATGCCACTCATTAATTTAAACTCCATATGACATTAGGATGGTCCAAAAAGATTTAGGTTCTTCAACAGGAGATTCAAGTTTTCACCAAGACTAGAATTATTCTTTTTCATCTTTATAACAAACACAGAAATTTTTAATCAAAATAAACAACACTTTGAGATCACTCCATTTGGCAGTTCTTATATCAGCAGACAACTGTTGTGACCTTGAAGGTCTACAAGATTAGTCCTGTTTTTGGTGATTTTGGAAATATTGTGTGATGGCTTGCAACCAGTCAAAGAATGAACTGTTTTTGTTCCTTGTCCTTTGTCACTATCTACTGTACTTTTCAATAAGATCGTGGACAGTAGGGGGCACTCCAGCTCTCTAAACACCCAGCACAAGCAGGCTCAGGACACAAGTTCAAAGCACAAAGAGTCTTTATTTGTGGCAAACTCTTCCATGTAAGAGTTTTCTCACCACAATCACAGCCATAAGTACAATAAAACACAATAGCACAATAAATCACTCTTTGTCTTCTGTCGCTCTCAGTCACTCACTGCCTCCTCCACTCCTACTCGAAAGCTTAGCCCACCTCACCCCAACTCTGGCTCATCAATGTGAGGCAGGCAGCTCCTTTTATCTAATCCCCTGGGAGTGCTTCTGGCGATATGATGCTGCAACTCCGAAGCACTTGAGGTTAAGGTTGAACCCCCCACAGAATAGGAACTCCCAAATCCCACAGCTTCACATGGCCGCCCCCGGGTGACCAAGCAAGGCTGTTCTCCAGGACTACAGTACCTGGCATGCCTTGCAGGAATCCTTTACCCCAGTCCTTCCATTCCAGGGGTATCCAGGCCATTTAAGGATTTGGGCCATCCCTCACAAGACTTATTTCTCTTTTAGCTGCATTCTTCAATACTGTCATGCATGCCAACTGTTTTCCAAGTTTGCATCACCTGTCCACTGTTCTGGTGGTTTCTGGAGAAACGACTGAGTTCTTTCTTTGCCTTTTTCTGTAAGGATATCAGAGAAGTTACATTGTTTGTTCTGTTATCAGACCCTCCAATTTCAGCTATTCAGATTCATCTGTCACCTTAAAACATTGAGGAATATCTACTAATGTTGGCCACTGCAGGCTTTGCACCATCTTTTGCTTTGTTTCTGTCATCAAAACGGACTAAAATAGAAAGTCATACTTACTACTAGACTGTTCTTGAAACTCCTACTTAATATCAGAATATTTGGGTAACTTCCATTTACCATCTTAGTACTAGAATGTCCTCTGTTTCAAATATTTTTAGTTTCCTAATCACTTGGACTGTTCAGAACACTGCACAAGAGTACATGAATAGTAAAAATACAAATGAAATGTTCAGAATGGAGCAACCAATAAATGCTGTATTTCATAATTATGCCAAAATTTCACAGTTATGCAAGCTACCCTTAAAGGACAAAAATAAGCCATGTGGAGAAATGATTCTTTAAACATTCACTCTGCAATGGTTTGAGGACCACCCTAATATGATATAAAAACTAACTGGTTTGTGAATTGAACCCTGACTCTTAGAGCATTGAGGTAACTACTATACTAACTACTACACCAGCATGTCACTTCCAATTTCTGGATTTCTACTTAAACCAAATTGGCATGTCTCTTCGGCTGTTTTTTTTACTCAAAAAGGTATAGCTACTTGAAACTGAATCTGATTGAAACATATGCTTCTGGTCTAGAAACTAGGGCATTCCTAATACATGATTTTTTTAATAAATTTTGACTTTCAGAATGATGCACCATGAACTGTACATTACGCTTCACATTCCATCTTTAATTAAAATGGATACACTGCTGTGAAAGTCAAAACCTTCAAATCCTAATGGTACTGTTCAAAAAGCAATGAGAATTCCTGTCTAAAAAGCCACAGGTGCTTCATAATTTGTTTCTAGAGGAATCCATGCCTATTAAACTTCAATATGTAACTTGTATCAGAATCTCAGAAGTGTAATATTCTCTTGTTACATTCACAAAATCCTATACTAAGGTCAGACAAATGTTGTTGCTTGGTAATTTACTAATATATTTTTTTGCTTGATTTGTAATATAAAGTATTACAATTTTTTCATAAAATTTACTTAAATATGATAATTTGGGCTTGCTTCGTATTTGAAATATTAAGCAAATGATTTTTTGTTGGTTAAGTGCTCTGCTTAGGAACTTCAAATAATGGCACAGTAAGCTGGTCCTAAAATATCTTTCTTGTTTTAATACTGCCACCTAGTGGTCACTTGCCTGAAATCAAAAGTGGACTACACAAAGTAATTGTTGCGTTTGAAAAGCTTATTTAAATAAATAAAAAGTGGCTTAAAAAAAGAGAGGTGACTCTATTCAACTATAAACTTTAGAGAAAATATATTTGCCCCTTAGAATTTCCAGGATTGTACTTTTGACAGTGAATGTAATTTGATTGTTTTAATTGATACAGGGTACAAATAGAATTTGAATTTATGGAAAATTTTAAAAATACTCATATTGGCCACTGTATTAGGCACACCTGTTCAACTACTTGTTAACTGAAATATCTAATCAGCCAATCATATGGCAGCAACTCAATGCATTTAAACATGTAGATATTTTCAAAACAATCTACTGAAGTTCAAACCAAGTATCAGAATGAAGATGAAAGGTGATTTAAGCAAATTTGAACGTGGCCTGGTTATTGGTGCCAGATGGGCTGGACTGAGTATTTCAGAAACTGCTGATCTACTTTGATTTTCATGCACAATCATCCTATAAAGTGGCAGTTGTCTGAGCAAAAATGCCTTATTCATGCCAGATGTCAGACGAGAATGGCTAGACTGGTTCAAGCTGATAGAAAGGCAATAGTACCTCAAATAACCACTTTTTACAACCAAGGTATGTAGAAGAGCATCTCTGAATGCACAACACATCAAACCTTGAAGCAGATAGACTAAGGAAGAAGGAGACAGAAGAAGAACAGCTAAGAACTGGCAACTGGGCTGCAATTTGCACAGGCTCACCAAAATTGGACAATAGAAGATTGGAAAAACATTGACTGGTCCTGAGGAGTCTTTATTTCTGCTGCAACATTTGGATGGTATTGGTCAGAATTTGGTGTCAACAACACGAAAGCATGGATCCTTCCTGCCTTGTATCAATGGTTCAGGCAGGTGGTGGTGGTGTAATGTTGTGGGTGATATTTTCTTGACACACTTTGGGCCCTTTAGTACCAGTTGTGCTTCATGTAAATGCCATAGCCTACCTGAGTATTGTTGCTGATCATGTCTGTCTCTTTATGATGGCAGTGAGTTCACTGTACTCAAACGGCCTCCAGTCACCAGATCTCAATCCAACAGAGAACCTTTGGGATGTGGTTGAACAGGAGATTCGCACCATGGATGTGCAGCCTACAAATCTGCAGTAACTGCATGATGCTATCATGTCTATATGGACCAAAATCCATGAGGAATTTTTCTAGCACCTTGTTGAATTTATGCCACGAAGAATTATGGCAGTTCTGAAAGCAAAAGGGGGTCCACACTGGTAGTAGCAAGGTGTATCTAACAAAGTGACCAGTGAGTGTATATTTTATTCATGGTATTTTATTGGCGCATGTTTCCCAAAGTACATGAGTATGATTTTCATAATTTCTGGAGTGTTGTCCAATGCATGGTGAAAATGTGGACCTTTTTAAGCAATATGGTACAACAATTCTTGACAAAAATCTAATAATTCATACAAGAGGTTCATAATATTATGGGTTTGCTAATTTAAGAAATTAATTTCATGAAAAGTAAATTTTATATACAGTGTGGACTATGGCCAGCCAGTCATCCCGGCCAATACCCCCAGGCTGCCAGGTGGAGCTCTCCCTGCAGCATTGAGGTGCCCCGAATGCCAGCATGGAATCATGGACAGTGGAGTTTTCCTTTACAGCCCTGCTGGATACCTTGGGGGCCAACAGAGGAGGCTGCACGAAGGCCCAGAGACTCTTATGTGCTGTATAACCCAGAAGTACGTCTTATTCACAGCGACAGGAGGAATGACGTTGAAGAAGAGGAGATTTCGTCTGACCTATAAGTGCTAAGAAGTCACATGGACTGGAGGTTCAGAAGCACTTCTGGGTCATGAACTATAAAAGGACTGTGGGAGATCCCAGACGTTGAGCTGAGCTGGGTGGCAGGGTGGCAACCCGTCTGGGAGTAAAGGATTATTGTTATTGTGGAATTGTTATTGTATGAGTATTGTGGAGAGGAGGGTGCTTTGTGCACTGTTTATTAATAATAAAGTCAATGTTTGGACTTTTACCTGATGTCTGGCGACTGATCTGAGGGTTCAAGGGGACAACAGCTCTCCCTATCTGTCACAACAGAAATCCTAATTTTGTATCTCTCTGAACATTTCTAGCTGAATGTATTTTTCTGTTCTCTTCTCTGCAAAAAGGGAACAATTTTTTATTTTTATTTCATTTAAATTCTGCAGTGCTATTTTGTTTATTTAATGGGCACTGCTATGTCATGGCCTCTGTTTCTAGAACACCGCTCCTATATCCTGGAGGGCGCAGTCTCTTGTGTTGCAACGTCTGATGCCACCTACCGTGCACAATACCTTTAATACTGATGTGACACTTCATTGTAATGAATTATTATTGTTATTATTATTGATCTTCCATAATTTGGATGAACAAAACCTAAAAACCTTCATATGTGTTTGTGTTAGTTATTGAGGTAATAATTATCGCTCTTATTTAGCGTTTGGACTTTTGGTGTTAGAGTGCCATTTGACTTCTCTGTATTGCCCTTGTTTCTGACTATAACCTTGGTTGGTTTCCTCGTCCCATGTACTTTTTGTGCTGCATGTGAACTGTCAAGCTCAATGGTGGTACTGTTTCATATGGGGATGCATTGCTTTCTCAGGACTTATACTATATGCAGTCATTGAGGAAAATTGACTTCTGCTTTGCATCTCAGGATTCTACGGATGCATTTCCAGACTTATGTGATTAGCTTGAGAAAAAACAGACAAATACAAATCAATTGAAAACTCAGACCAAACCTGTCGCCAGTTTTTGTTCCTTGGCCTGAAATATGTATTTACTACTAGAATTCCTTAAATGGTTTTGAGCCGAAGAAGTCTCTCATGAGCCAACATTCCTTCCCTGCAAAATGAATAGTCAATCAACAATTACTGCAGACTGAATGACAGCTACAAGTCATGCAATTAAGCATTGAATATAACAGGGTTTACCTCTTCATACTTGGAAAATAACATTTGTATGTCTTTTGCTTTTCAATTAATTAAAAAAATAAAAATGATTTTTAAAATACATACGGTGGCACCCTGCCTGGGGTTTGTTTCCTGCCTTGCGCCCTGTGTTGGCTGGGATTGGCTCCAGCAGACCAGTTAGGATATAGTGGGTTGGATAATGGATGGATGGATACACATACTGATGTAAGGTCCAATAGCGGATAACTCAAGTCAGAGCTGAAGTTCTCTGAAGCTGATATCAAAGTATGCATATTTATTCTGGAATCAGCCATCCTCTTCAACTGAGCAAAAATGATCATTGAGATTTGACTAGCAAGAAAATGCAACCCATGCAGCAAGTTCTATAGCTGCTGTGGAAGAATCTGAAAGTTTTTACAGAATTAGAGAGATGAATCCTCTATTCTTCTGGAGAATGGTTAAATGGAATCAAATTTTGACAAAAGGTTACTTGATACTACAGTGACCCCCACCATATTTTGGAGTGAAGCAAAAAATTAACTCTTTGTCGTAAACTCAGTATTATGTGTCAACTTTCAAGTTGGACACAACTCATCTTCCATGTATTACCTTTTTTCCCATAAATTATGGTGGATGCACTACCATATTATAAGACATTATAAGAAACTTTCCTAGTGGCAAGGAGCAGAAACTGGGCATTTTTAGGACAGAGAGAGATCAATAATTGATGCCAAACACATGTAAATCTTTTAAGGGAACTTCCTGAAACTCTTTATAAAATCTTGTACTGGGGCAAACAATTGTCTTCCAATAGAACAACATGAAAAAGACAACAGTAGTGAGCAACAATTTCAAATGTCTTTTAGTGGGCCATCCAGCTAATAGATAGATAGATAGATAGATAGATAGATAGATAGATAGATACTTTATTACAGGAGATCCATAAAAGACAAACAACATCAAGCTTGACAAGATCTCAGCAAATCTGTAAATAGCACTGGGTAAAAGTCTTTCAATTCAGAAGTGTAAATCTCATTCATGAATAACCAAGAAGAGTCAGAGTTGGAGTCACCATTGGTGGTGCATTTACTGTATTAAGCATAAATGTACTGTATAACGTAAATACTGTCACATGTGCAGAGTACAGTAAAATCATGACTTACGCACAGTATTTGCTGCTACCACTTCACTGCTGCAGGAGACTGGATACAAATCTAACGTCTGTCTATGTTTCCCTATTTTTGGCATTCTACATTCTACAGACTTGCAGGCTGGGCAAATTCACAACTCTAAAATAGCCCAGAAAGAGTAGGTGAGTAGTATCCTGTCCAGCTCTGTAGATTAGGCAGGTTCACTCAGTGAATAAATGGTCTTTATGCATAACCATTATTATTGATAGTGAATATCTAAATAATAATATGCCTAATTACCTTACTTTTTATATTATTAAAAAAACAGCTATGTCACAGTACTGTAAATTCTAATAAAGATAATATAATGAAAATAAGTATATTTGGCCAGGTCAGTACTTAAATGAACGACCAACTTACGAAAGCTGAGTTCCTGTTGGAAAAGGTGTTGGTGCGGCCTGTAGAAGGAACTTACTCTTTGGTCTGTGTGTGTATTCCAATGCCCCAGCACAGTTACATACTGTAGACACTGTGCTGTAAAACAGTTGCCCTCCTTCTGATGAGATTTAAAACTGCCTTGATTCCCTGTGGCACTGGGCATCTTTTGAAATGAGTACAGTGTACCCAAATGTCCTAGCTAAACTGCCTCACTTGTTGTAGCCCCCCTAATCATCCCCTGTTTTTAATTGGCTAGCTCTCTTATCCCTTCACTACCTAGTAGTTAATGTGTGGTGAGAGTACTGGAACAAAAATAGCTGCCATCTCATCATTTATGTGAATATGCTGCATATTTGTGGTGGTTGTAGAGGCTCCGTATTGTTAGTGTTAAGTATCCTGAGTAGTTAGAAATGTATTATAATTTGTAATTTATTATTATTATTATTAAATATATACATAAATATCTACAGCTATATGGATGAGTAGATAGATAAACATGAAAAGTCTGTATTAGATTAGTATTATTATTATTATTATTATTATTACTATTATGATAGATAGATAGATAGATAGATAGATAGATAGATAGATAGATAGATAGATAGATAGATAGATAGATGTTCTTTAAAGAAACATCCTTTGTGGAGCTTAAATATCCAAGGATTATGTGACATGGATCATGAAAACCACTGACAATGGATGGAGCCTAGATATACAATTAAATCTGTTCAGAGTGTGAGAGTAGTCTCCACAATTTTCATTCTCTTATAGAAAAATGAATATAGCTTGTGATTTGAGAAAAAAAAATCTACTTATCCCAGTTCAAGGTTGGTTGATCTGATGTTCTTGGATTTCTCTTGTTCATGATTAAAGATTCATTAAAGATTAAAAAACATTAAAGATTCAGGACCCATTCAAACAATCTCCATTAAAGTTAGCAGAAAGGACTGCATCTATAAAATACTCCATTTCACATCCCTTACTAATCAATCCATCTATCCCTTTTCTACCGCTTATTTGCTATGCACTGCCTTCTCCATCTCCTCTGGGAGGATATCAATGCATTCCCGGGGCAGCTGGGAGATATAATCCTAGGTCTGCCCTGAGGTCTCCTTGTGATTAGACATGCCCAAAACTACTTAATAGTGTGATGTCCTTAATTAGATACCTGAACTGCCTTAACTGTGTCAATTAGATGTGGAGGAGCAGTGTCTCTACTTTGGGCTCCTCTCAAATATCTGTGCTCCTCACCTTATTTTTAAGACCTAGCCAAACACCCTGAAAAGGAAGTTCATTTTCACAGACTGCATCCATGATTTTACTCTTTTGGTTACCATCTGCAGCTCATGGAAATAAGTGAAAGGAGGAACATACAGTAAATTGACTGGTAAATCGAAAGCTTTGCTTTTCAGCTCAGCGCTGTGTTCACCACATCTGAACATACAGTGTTCATACATACAATCTCTAATTCCCTTCTTCCCTCACTTATGAACAAGACCCTGACATGCTTAAATTATCCTCTGCTTGGGGTAGCACCTACACCCCAATCTGGACAGAGCACTCCACCCTTTTTTCGGCTGAGAACCATGACCTCGGACTCGGAAGTGCTGATCCTTACCAGACCGTTTCACACTTGGACACAAACCTATGCAATACCCCATCGTAATGGTCCAAAAAATCTGCTTACCTTACAAACATAAATGGCAAAAAGCTGTTAGAATATTGTCCTTTCACAAATAATTAAGGAAAACTTATTTTTTCCTTGCCATGCCTTATCCTGAAGACCCTGCTTTCTGAACCTTCTTTTTCTTTAAACTTGATTGGCTGAAACTAAACTAATGTCTTGGAACAATAACTTGAAAGAGATTTCATGCACAACCTAAAGTTGCCAATCAGGGTCATATTATTGCAGACCATGTCCTGTTAGCAGAATGTCCAAAGATGGAACTAGTAGTATCTTGGGCACTACTCCATTCAAGTAGCCAAATGAGACTCACCAATCAACCTGACCTGATATCTTTGTGCTACAGGTGGAAATTAAATTGAACAAGGAGAGAACAGGCAACCTCCACACAGAAGGCACTCTAGCTGGAAACTGAGCAAACACCACCTACTGTTCTTCTGCTCAACCTTCAAGCAAAACTAAAAAAGAGCTAATTAATGAATAGCAAGCAGCTATTTAATCAAAAAAGACTTAGTTAAGTCTAATATGCTGTGTGCTTATTTTACACTTTAAGCAGCCATGCCTTTGTCTAAAGTAAACTGCTGTTATCTGGAGAGTTAATCTGCAGGTTCAAGCTGAACATAATAAAATATTACGCACAAAAGGGACACAGATGACAAGTATGTCGAAATGCATCAGGAGAAACGACATGACTTGCTACTGTGATATGCGACTTCTTAATCTGTAGGTACAAGCATTCACTGTACTTCAGAATTAAGCAAAAGGATACAGTCAATTATTTAAAGAGTGCAATATGTTCTGCCAGTACAACTTCACTAAAATCTCTGTTACTTCCTCACAAAGAGACACAGAATGCTGGTAGAAATGTCAAGATACTCTTTCTCACAGTGCATCTTCCCTCAATTCCCCAGCTATCAGGTAGTGATTTTTTCCCTCTTTTTTTAAAGATGTTTCATCGTTTTTCAGCTTTTCATCAGGGTGGGGTTGCTATGACAACAAAGTAGAATGTCTTGCAGGATTTCACCTTTGCTGTCTTGGCTCATATGGTGTTCTCTCCTCAATGCAAACATGGTAGATGCAGTTCACATACAGATGTCTGATTTCAAATTTCCTCTTAGTGTGACCTTGGAAGCTGCTCTCTTGAGATTCAGGAACCAGTAATTCACAAACTGGCATTCTACATCCCACTTTCCAAATGTCGTACGCCTCAGTTGTGCTGTGATGTCTTTTGTTTTAATACCACCATGGCCCCACATGAAAGTTAAAAGCTGCTCTTTCCAAAGTTCAGGTTGGAGAATTCTTCTGTCATCTTTATTTGCCTTTGTGTACTGTTTTATCCTTTTATTCAAATACATTCTGGGAAAGGTAATTTGGCTTCAGAAAGTGACAATGTCAGTGTACTATATTTGAACAACATTTCCATGCACTTGGTAAGTTTTTTCCTTGACTTTCAAAAGAAACTTCAATTTTCAATTTCATTCTGAACTCTGTTTTTAATCATATGAATGTGAGCATGTTAACTCTACAATATTGACGCTCTGATCAGATTTGGAAATGGATGTGTATTTCTGTGACCTTGAACTAAGTGCAAGCAATGGATAGAGGGACATGCTATATTTTTTACTTGTACATATTTTCATATAGTGCCTATTAAAAGTATTGAACTACTTAAAATACTTCACATTTTATTAGTATATAGCATTGCATCATAGTGCATTTGTCTTTTTTGACACTGATCAATACAAAAAAGACTTTTTAATTGGGGTAAAAATGTATCGGGATGCATATGAGTAGGTCAATTGAGAATTGTGTAAACTAGCGAATGGAGTGGCAAGGAGTTTACGACAGGCCAGGTTCAGAATTTTACATAAATTCAAACAATAATATAAAAACAATTATGCAAATTCTAACCTAGAAGTTTAAGTGCAAAAGTAAAATAACTAACCCTTTAAAACTGCTTGTCTTAATGCTAGAAGTATCAAAAGTAAAACAAGTGAGTTGAAGCTGTATGTAGCTAAACATAATTATGATATTATAACTATAACAGAAACCTGGCAAAATAAAAAAGATGGGAATGAGCATAATATATAGGGTTTTTAGAAAGGATAGACAGAACAAAAAAGAAGGGGAGGTTTCAAGTCTTCTTCAGTTAATCGATGAGCCCCAGCTAAGTGAGGAGGTCTGGATTCATCTAGAACGCAGCAGCGAAAGAGGCCTTATTTTAGAAGTGTATTATAGACTTCCCAATGCAGACAGTAAATCCAATCCTTATCTTTTTATTAATATTAAAAAGGAAAGTTTACAGGGTGATATTATTGTCCTGGGTGGGCTTTAACTACCTGAATATTAACTGAGCTAGCATAACCAGTAACAGCCTTTGAACACAGTATGATAAAGCACCAACATGGAGGGAAGACTGTCTGGATTTAGTATTTTGTAATAATCACAATAGAATTGAGGCTGTAGAGGTGATTGTATTGCTAGAGTCTAGAGACTATAATATAATACATTTCTCAGTGTGAGAATGCAAGGATAAAGACTATTAAGTTTAAATTTTATTATCTCAAATTTTGAGCAGATGTGGTAAAGTCTAAGGAAGATGGACTGGGATAAGCTTTTAAGTGTAGAAACAATCAAGGAGCATTGGAACAGGTTTAAAAATGTATTGCATATAATGCAGGGCAGTTACATTCCAAAATTTCAAATTAGTAGAAATTTTCAAAAATCTCACAGTGGGTTAAAAATGAGTTGAAAAAGAAGATGCAAAGGAAATAACATATAACATATAAGGCGTATAAGATTAATAACGTAAATGGGAATCGTAGGGTGTATGAGAACATGAGAGCAACCATTAAGAAGGATATTAGGGAAGCTTAAAGACAATTAAAGAGGAATATAGCAGATAAGGCGAAAGATGACCCAAAGAGATTCTATCAGTATTTTAGTAGTAAAGGAAAAGTGAAGGAGGAATGAAGTGTATCAGGAATAGTAAAGGGGAATTTAATTATACAGACTGAGATACTGTAGCAGATGCTCTAAACTCATATTTTTCTGAGGTCTTCACATGTGAGGAAGTAGATAACCTCCCAGTTGTAAAATGAGGTATTGAATGACTTGGAAAATGTAGAGGGAGAAGTCCTAAATAGGCTGAAATCAAACAAATCATCAGGACCGGATAATATTTATTCAAGAGTGCTTAAGGATGTTAGCGATTGCATATATAAACCCTTGGCACATACTTGGTCATCAGGCAGATCCAAATAACTATAGGCCAGTAACCTTAATGTGCCTCACAGGTAACTTAATGAAAGGAATTATTAAGGAAAAGATTAAACAACACAGGGCAAGAACAAGAGTTCAACTGAATAGTCAGCATGGGTTCAGACAAGCGAGGTCACATTTTGCTAACATGCTGTAATTCTATAAGGTCACGTCAGCTTGGGGAGCATGCACTGGCACAGCGTGTTACCATACATACCACACAATAAAACAGCCTGTGATCCTGGTTGGCAACTCCCAGGCAGACACACGGTCCAGTCTTACCCCTCGGAAATGACCGTTTATCTGCCATAGCCAGGTGTTACATGGGCATCTCCTTGGCCTGGTCCAGCTCCCCAGGTTCTCAATAATGAGGATCCTGTGAGCCAGATCACCCTCTGGGAATTACGCAACATGGCTATAGAGCCATAACTGATGCTATCTCACAATGCAGTTAATGTGCCTCACCTGGAACTATGTGAGCAACTGCTTGTTCAACACAAAGTCAAACCAGCAGTACCCAAAGACTCCCTGAAGAGACACAGTACTGAAGGTCTCCAGTCTTCATCTCAGGCCACTGGATAGTGTCCATGTTTCTTAACCATACAGCAAAACAGGAAGACCCAGGACTCTAAAGACATGGACTTTTGTCCTTTTGTAGAAATATCAGGAACACCACATACCCCTTTCCAGTGACCTCATGATCCCCCATGCTCTCCCAATCCATCCACTGACTTCATAGGAAGAGTCACCAGAGACATACAGTATATGTCACTGCCGAGGTAAGTAAACCTCTTGACAAGGTCAACATTCTCTCCATAGACAGACACACTGCTGATGGCTGTGTCCAAGAGATCATTAAAGGCCTGGATCTTGTTTTTTTTCAGAACATTCTCAATCCCAGACACTCAGACTCCTTGTTCAGTCTCTGAAGGGCCCTGATCAGAGCCTCCATTGGCTCAGCGAAGATCATAGCATCTTTGGCAAAGTCATGATCGGTGAATCTTTCTTCACCAACAGACACATCACAGTCACAGGCCCCCATTAACCTGCCTAACACCGAGTCCATGGAAGCATTGAATAAAGTAGGAGCAAGAACACACCCCTCACAAACCACAGAATCAACTTGGAAAAACACAGAAGTTCTGCCTCTACTCTGTACAGTTCTCACAGTACCAGTGTACAGGCCAGCCATAATATCCAGCAACCTTGGGGGGATCCTGCAAAGTCTCAGGATGTCCCACAGGGCAGCTTGATCAACTGAGTTAAGCGCTTTACAAAAATCGACAAAGGCTGCAACAAAACTCTGCTAATATTCGTGTTTGCTCTCCATAAGGACCCTCTGTGCCAGGATGCAGTCGATGGTAGACTTCTTAGGCAAAAAACCAGGCTGCTCCGGTTGCTGGTAGGTAAGCACATGATCATGGAACCTATTGAGGATGACACTAGCAAAGACTTTACCCAGCACCGAGAGTAGTGTTATCCCCCCTTCCCTTTCCAGATAGGGATGACGAGAAATTCCTGTCAGTTGTGATGACAACTGTCTCCAGAATGGAAGCAAAGATTGCTAGCAATTCAAGGAGGACAGCCTTGCCACCAGCCTGGAGAAATTCATCCCAGATACCACAGATTCCCGTAGTCGTCCCTACTCTTACCACCTGCGCAATCTCAGTAAGATTGGGTGGTTCATAGCTAATTGGAGGATCATTCTCAAGTTCCGTGGACCCAGAGATGTCCAATGTCCTAGCCGGAGGATCAGCTTTAAACTGCTGCTCAAAGTAGCCGACCCAGCAAGCCACAATTGCAGCATCATCCGTAAGGCCTGTTCCATCATCTGCCCTGGCTGGGACTCTCCTAGGAACAGATTCAGATGTGGGTAATGCTTTAATTCCTCTGTTTGCAGGACATGGAGTCACTAGACCATAGGTGGCGTGCTCACTGATTCCTCTAACAAACGCCTCCTAATCTGCCATCAGAGCTCTTGCAGTCATCCCTCTCAGTTCCCAGTAAAGACTGGACTTGTCATGATGATATCCAGGATGCTCTGTGAGATGAAATACCTCCTTCTGGGAACGCTGGTAACACCAACACAGCCCTCAGCATTCTTCAGGGTCTTGTCACAAAAGGTCTCCCACATCACATTAGGATCAGCAGTCACACCCAGATCTGCACATTCCTCAAACAAACTGCTTTCAAACTCATTAGAAACAGCCTGACCTTGGAGTCTGACCAAGTCCAGCTTCATTCTCCTAGTAGGTGGTAGCATACTGGACCTAAGCTGGATCTTCAGAGTAGCAAGAACATGTCTCTGGTCAGAATTCATAAATTCTGTTCTGCAGGAGCCTTCAGTGTCTGCCCATGATCATGTGATCACTCTCCTTCACCACACCAACAGTATTGTAGCACAAAGTCCTATGATGTAGCTCAGGGTGCTGAAACGAGGATCCAGTAATCTACAGCCCCTGATATTTTGCAAAGTCAAGGAACATAAAGCCATTTTCATCCCAGTTGCCAGACCCATGGGGACCAAGAAACAATCCTTATAGCCAGTCCTGTCTGTGCCAGGGGTCACATTGAAATCATCAGAGTAGTGTCACCTCACGGGCATCCATCCACTCAAGTGCCGCTGTGCACTGGGTGATGCCTCAGCAGCACCCCAGTTCCGATCCCCAACAGGCCTGACCCCACTGGCTCTCCAATAGTCTTGACTCTTCCAGGTATATGGCTCCCAAGGGCTTTCCCCCATCATTTTCACAATGCGGCTGCCTTTCTAGCAGTCCTGTCTGCCGTTTCAGTGCTGCGTGAATTTTTTTACAGTGGCTAGAATGCCTATCCTGCCACCAACCCCCAAGATTTCCCTGTTCGTGGAAACTGTTTAATGTCATACCCAGGACTGAATGAGGAAGCAACAAAACAATACAATCAGAGTGGTGCATGTGATATTATTTATCTTGACTTTCAGAAGGCATTTGATAAAGTCCCAAACAAGATGGTCAGTATCAAACTAATAGTAGTGAAAGTTCAGGGTGTAGTGTGTAGATGGGTGCAAAAAACACCACAAGGAGAGGTTTATGGAACCTTATCCAAACTGGATGAAGCTAAGAGTGGTGTCCCTTAGAGGTTGGTGCTAGGGTCGCTGTTATTTTTAATATATAAAATGGATTTTCATAAGAATATAAATAACAAGTGGGTTAAGTTTGCAGATGATACCAAGCTTGGTGGATTGGCAAATAATCTAGAATCCATTGAATCATTGCAGATGGACTTGGACAGCACACAGGCATGGGTGGATTTGTGGCAGATGAAATTTAATGTAAGTAAAAGTAACGTGTTAAATGTATGAAGTAAAAATGTTAGGTTTGAATATACAACAGGAGGTACTACATCTTATGAGAGAGATTTAGGAGTTCAGGTGGTCTCATTACTATCTAATTCCAGGCAGTGTTTAGAACCCATTAAGAAGGCCAACAGAATGTTAGGTTATATAGCACAATGTATGGAGTACAAGTCCAAGGAGTTTATTCTGAAACTTAATAAATCACTAGTGAGGCCTCATCTGGACTAGCCTTATAACCTGAGGGTGAAGCTGACTCTGAGTCTAATTATGTCAGTGCAAATGGTTCTGAATTTTATGAGGCAGTGTGTGAAAAAAAATCCTTTAAATAATCAAAAAAGGTGCATGATTTTGTATATAGTGCATTAGCACAGGCCTTGTATCCCATAAAACCATGAGTTTTATGATGTAAGTTAAAAAATACATCTAGTCATATATATCTTTCACAATTAGGTGATGCTCCATTATTTATTAAAGTTGTCTTTTTGTTGAGGGGGTTGTAAGGTATGACGCTAAATTCTTAATTGTTAATGGCCGTAAACTCAAGCATTACGCAAGGCAGGCTGAGATGCCAAATTCTGAACCTACCATCTGTTTGTCTCTGCAGAATTCGAGATTCATCAGACCAGGCTACATGTTTTTAGTCTTCAGCTGTCCAGTTGTGGTGAGTCTGTGCCCACTGGAGCCTCAGCTTTCTGTTTTTGGCTGACAGGAGTGGAGCCTGACGTGATCTTCTGCTGTTGTAGTCCCTGCACCTAAAGGGTCATATTGTACATTTTGTGATGCTTTTCTGCTTCCCACAGTGGTACAGAGTGGTTATGTGACTTACCATAGCCTTTCTGTCAGCTGAACCGTTCTGGCCATTATCCCCTGACCTCTCTCAACAATACAGTTTTTCTGTCTGTTGAAATTCTGCTCACTAGATATGTTTTGTTGTACAAAATATTGTGAGTAAATTCTAGAGACTATTGTCTGTATTTTCACTCAAAAATTAATGATATTAGAGATAACATAGTATATCTCCCCAACACTGCAGAACCTCCAAAGCCCGGTACTCCGTTATAAACAAATTAAATGCTTTCACCAGGATAGATTTACCTGAATTACATAGTATAATCTCTCAACTGAAACCCTCCACCTGCGTCCTTGATCCAATACCAACCAGGTTTTTCAAAGAAATATCAGGCGTTCTAATTGACAATATTCTGGACATAGTTAATTCGTCATTAGATACGGGGGTCTTTCCAGACTGTCTTAAGACTGCTGTAGTTAAACCCCTTCTTAAGAAACATAATCTTGACCCCTCTGCCTTTGAAAATTTTAGACCCATTTCTAACCTGCCCTTCTTAAGTAAAATTCTAGAGAAGGCAGTCATTATGCAGTTAAATGACCACCTAAATAAACATGCTATTCTTGATACTTTTCAGTCAGGCTTCAGAACAAATCACAGCACAGAAACTGCACTTCGTTAAAGTAGTAAATGACTTGCGGGTAAATGCAGACAGAGGCCATTTATCTGTTCTCATCCTCTTAGATCTGAGTGCTGCATTTGACACCATTGATCATAATATTCTTAGAAATCGCCTTAGTCAATGGGTGGGCCTCTCTGGCAGTGTCTTAAATTGGTTTGAATCCTACCTGGCAGGGAGAAAATTCTTTGTGAGTTGTGGTAATCAAATCTCAAAGACACATGATATCCGATATGGTGTTCCACAAGGCTCTATCCTGGGTCCTGCTGTTCTCAATCTACATGCTTCCGTTAGGTCAGATTATCTCAGGTTACAACGTGAGCTACCACAGCTATGCTGATGACACACAGCTGTACTTATCTATAGCACCTGATGACTCCGACTCTTTCGATACACTAACACAATGTCTTACTGGTATTTCTGAATGGATGAATAGTAATTTTCTCAAACTAAATAAAGAAAACTGAAATTTTAGTAATTGGCAATAATGGATTCAGCGAGGTTATCAGAAATAAACTTAATGCACTAGGATTAAAAGTTAAGACGGAAGTAAAAATTTAGGGGTAACCGTTGACTGTAATCTGAATTTTAAATGCATATTCATCAGACCACTAGGACAGCATTTTTCACTTAAGAAACATAGCTAAAGTTAGACCTCTTATATCATTGAATAGATGCTGAGAAATTAATTCACGCTTTTGTTTTCAGTAGACTAGATTACTGTAACGCACTCCTCTCAGGACTACCCAAAAAGACATAAATCATTTGCAACGAGTGCAGAATGCAGCTGCTAGAATCCTAACTGGGAAAAGAAAATCCAACACATTTCTCCAGTTTTGATGTCACTACACTGGTTGCCTGTGTCATTCAGGATTGACTTTAAAATACTGCTTATGGTTTATAAAGCCTTAAATAATCTCGCTCCATCTTATATATCGGAATGCCTGACACGTTATATTCCAAATCGTAACCTTAGATCTTCAAATGAGTGTCTCCTTATAATTCCAAAAGCTAAACTTAAAAGAAGTGGTGAGGCGGCCTTCTGCTGTTATGCACCTAAAATCTGGAATAGCCTGCCAATAGGAATTCGCCAGGCAAATACAGTAGAGCACTTTAAAACACTGCTGAAAACACATTACTTTAACATGGCCTTTTATAACTTCACTTTAACTTAATACTGATACTCTGTATGTTCAATTCTTCATAATAACTATTCATGGTGGCTCTAAAATCCATACTGACCCCTACTCTCTCTTCTGTTTCTTTTTCCGGTTTCTTTGTGGTGGCGGCCTGCCACCACCACCTACTCAAAGCATCATGATGCACCAACATTGATGGACTGAAAGCCAGAAGTCTACGTGACCATCATCATCAGGTCCTTCCATGAAAACCCTAAATACAAAGAGGACTGTTTGACTTATGTTAGGTAGATTGCCCAGAGGGACTGGGCGGTCTCTTGGTCTGGAACCCCTACAGATTTTATTTTTTCTCCAGCCTTTGGAGTTTTTTTTGTTTTTCTGTCCACCCTGGCCATCGGACCTTACTCTTATTCTATGTTAATTAATGTTGACTTATGTTTATCTTTTATTGTGTCTTCTATTTTCTATTCATTTTGTAAAGCACTTTGAGCTACATTTTTTGTATGAATATGTGCTATATAAATAAATGTTGAAAAATTGTGTGTCAAAAATCCCAGGATATCAGCAGTTACAGATATGCTCAAATCAGCTTGTCTAGCACCAACAATCATGTCAAGGTGGAATTCGCTTCAGATCACATTTTTCCCCAGTCTGGTGTCTGATGTGAACATTCACTGAAGCTCCTGACTTGTATCAGCATGATTGTGTGCATTGTGCTGGTGCAGTATGATTGGCTGATTAAATGATTGCATGGATAAGCAGCTGCACAGGTGATCCTTATAATTTGCTTAGTGAGTGTATCTGGAACTGCATGAAATCATGAAATCATTTGTAACATATATAATACTTAAGTGAGACTGGCTAAGTCCATGGGGTGCACAATTTTAACATTAATTTCCACAATCCCAAATATGAGTACATATAGAAAAAATCACCTTATACACTGATATTGCCATAGCCTTGCTTCACAGTTATAATGGTTTAACTTGGAGAATGGAAGTGTAAGCCATGCATCCAAAAGCTCTATTTTTAGTTGCATCTGACCACATCTTTATTGAATTATATTCAAATCTGTAATCTATGACAAAAGTGCACCATATTAGCAAAGACTATTTACTAGTAACAAAAATATAACAGTCATATTTTTTATTCAATTTATATCACAAATATTCTAATATAAATATAGTCTAGAGAACATGATTTATATTGCAGCACCCATATAAAACATGAAAATAGAGTGTATGTTTACAGTGTATGTATTTAGTTCATGCATAATCTTTTGCCTTTGGCCACACCGTCTTGCTTTAGAATTCATAAAACTCACAGGCCCCAGTGGATTGTTCGTGTTCTATGAACTGACATCAGACTTGTGTTTTTGGCAGGTCATAATTGCACATCATGCTGTGACGAGCTGTGCGGCAGCATGGCTCCTGCTTTACCTGCCTTTGTTTCAGCATTTCCTCTTCACACATGAACACTCTCACCTTAGGATTTCAAATATTGAAGAGTAATGTGTGATAGAAAACAATATTTTAACATCTAAATAAAAACTGTTAAATACAGTAAATTCAAATTAATACACAGTATGCTACATTGTATAGGGTATAGTATGTATAACCTGACCTAGTATGTGTAACCTGATATATTCGCAGTAATCTGAGACAGAGGCTGCAGGCTAAGGGGAGGAGGAAGCATGACATCAGGAGAGGGGAGGGCCCTCCACACTGTCCTCTTTCACTACCATGCGGGTGGAACTATGTGTGATGGCTACTATATATATAAATATATATATATATATATATTGTCACACACGAGTGAGTAGGGGGCAGCCTATGGTCTCGGCGGAGTGCAGAAAAACACAAGACGGGGTTATGGGACAGCGCATTAATGCCTTTCTCTTTTCCTCGCCAGGAAACAAGAAGACCCGAGGCCTGGCAAACCATAACCCGACATGCCGAAGACAACAACAACTTCGCTCTTTCACATTAACCTACCATCCACCCACGATGATGATGACATTTCCGACTCAACGCTGATATCCTCACTCCCGGCTCCATCTGATGACGTCACCGTCTCCATTGTGACTTTTGTTATGCTTGCGACCGATACTGCAGTGCTAACTTTTGGCCTGAGTACTGTACAGTAAATAGGGACGGTTCCCCAACTCTGGTTTCTGTCCCTTATTCTTGTTCACTATATATGTACAGTATATATATATATATATATATATATATATGTGGACTGGGACCTGGACACAGGCAGGCGGACAACATGGTTCCACCACACACCGTTTATTTACAAGACTTATTTACAATTTTAACGTGCACTACAAACCCCAGTGCCTCCAGCACTGATTCCCCCAATGTCCAGGCCACACAGTTTCTCTGCCTTTCTCCTGGCCGCCTCTAGTCCTCCCTCCAGCTCCGTCCTCTTCCACCCGACTTCTGCCGATGACTGGAGGGAGGCGGCCTAGTAGGAACCGGATGGGCTCCAGCTGCTTCCGCACTCCCTTTGGACACACCCCTGTGTGCGGAAGTGCCGGCTGTGCACCGGAAGCTGTCCGGGTGTCTCCTGTCTTCTTCCCCAGCACTTCCTGGTGTGGCGAAAGTGCTGGGCTCCAGGGTTCCTCAGGCACGGGCGCCGCCTGGCGGTGGCCACGGGCCCCTACAGGGTTGGGCTTCCAAGCCCTCTACCCGTGGCCCCCAATACAACCAGGAGATCGCCTTGCGGTCTGGAGGATGCACCAGCCCGGCCGGGACCAAAATATATATACTAGGGGGCTTTGCCCCTGTTCGCTTCACTCACCAACCACCGTGTTTGGTTTTCCGGAAACACACTTTTAAGATTTTTTTTCTTTGAATTGTTGCTATTTCATTAGTTTCACTTTTATTTCAGAACTTTGTTAAAAAACAATATTTGGAATTTTGGGAGTCCCAATATGCTGAATCTTTTTAATGAGGTCAGTGAGACGTGTGTTTATTGACTTTGTACCATAATTCAGAATAGGTTTCTCTGTTTGGAATTTTAGCACAGACAAAACAATCTACATCATCAGCAGTTAATTTTTTTTGCAAAGTAACTAATCAATGCATGAGAGGTAAACCACGTTTTTGAAATTCTCTAACTTAAACTTCAAAGCCTTACAATATTTTCATACTTCTGACATATAACCTATGTCCATATATTCAATCTCTATTCACCCTTTTGTTATTTCTCCAAGTAATAATTTCTCTATCTTTGCGCTAATGTGATGTTTACTTTCTTTGTTTTGACACTGTTGTTTTTTTCTGCGTTCATATTCTGTATCTTGCTCTGCATGTGTTTCGCCCCTACATTTTTTTTGAGTCTTTTGAATTCCAGTTTTCATTATCTCTAACCTGCTCTACATGTGTTTGGCCCCCTTGTTTTTTAACCTCTTTATGACGTTTTACTTTGTTTTCTACTCTGTCTTTTATTTCTGACCTCGCTTCATCCTGCCTTTTTTTCAACAACACCTAGTCTGTGGTGGTTATTTTCCCTTTTTCGAGTAATAATTTCTGTTTGTTTGCGCTACTGCGATCTTTTTGTTCTTTTTTTTATACTTTCTGATTTTTCTACATTCATATTCTTTAACTTTCTCCACATGTGTATTGCGCAGTTGTTTTTTTTTGATCCTTTCGAATACCACTGCACTTCTCTAACCTGCTCTGCATGTGTATAGCACCAACATTTGTGAGCGTCTTTATGAAGTTCAACTTTGTCTTTTACTTTGTCTTTTAATTCTGAGCCCGATTGGACGTGCTTTTTTTCAATTCCACTTGTTCCGGGCTGATAATTACTTTCCTTATTTTCTGAAGATCACATTTCGTCTCCTGTCTTTCTCTCCCAGGATTTTTTTAATAATAGGGAGATATGTATGTGCGTGTGTGTGTGTGTGTGTGTGTGTGTGTGTGTGTGTGTGTGTGGTAAGCGTTTCCCACAACACAATGCACTATACTGCCAGTAAATAGCAATCACACACCAATGCTCTGTAAATGTCCCTTCTCTCTTTCTCCCTCAGTCACTGTCTCCTCCGCTCCTTCCAGCAAGCTTTGTCTCCTTCTTCCCGACTCTGGCTCCTGAAGTTGTGGCAGGCAGCTCATTTTAAGTAATCCCCAGAAGTACCTCCTGTGTCACAAAGGTCTGGCACAGGAGAACTTCCTGGTAAGACGTGAGTCTCACAAAGTGGGCCCCGGTAGTCCCCGCAGCACTCTCTGGTGGCACCCACAGAACCCAACAGGACTGAGCAAAACAAGTGCAGTTCCCATGATGCCCTGTGGCAACCTGAAGCGCTGCCACAACCAAAAGAGGCTGCTGTCCGGGGAAGACAATTCCCTGTGCATGGTGCCTCCTCCTGTCCTTCCACTATGATGGTGTATATATATATATATATATATATATATATATATATATATATATATATATATATATATATATATATATATATATATGGTGCATTGGTATATCTGCTGCTTTACAGAAAGAAATCTGGGTTCACTTCCTGGGTCCTCCTTGCTTGGAGTTTACATGTTCTCCTGGTGTCTTTGTAGGTTTCCACAAGGTCCATAACCACAGTTCAAATACATTCAAGTTAGGTGGGTTGGCAATACTAAATTGGTCTATATATGTGTATGGTGTGTGTGTGAGTATGGTAACTGTACAATGGACTAGCAGTTTATGCAGGGATTGTTCCTGCCTTGATCCCCCCGGAACCCTTCTCAGGAATAAGTGGGCTTAGACAATGGTAGGAAATATAAATGTATTTATATATGACCATACTTCAGAACAAGTAATCACCATAAAACTAATATATTCGGGCCTGACCAGTACATGGATGGGAGACCATATAGAAAAAGTTTGGGCTGCTGCTGGAAGGAGTATTGGTAAAGCAATTTTGACTTTGACTCTGGATAATGCATTTATCTTAAGTGTTTTAGTTTTAGTTGGTTTTCTAGTTTTGACCTTGGCCCATTTTAAACAAAGTTTACTCTCTTGACTCCTGGTACATTATCTTTCTTACTGCTCCTTCTCATGGGACATAATATGTTAAAAACAGATTTAGATTTTTTTGGATGATTATTTTTTATTATCTGACACATACACAACTTTTTTTTTATGAGAAGTAAATTAAAAGGCTTTTTTATGTGTGCAGTACTGACTTACAACATAATACTTTTTTTAAACCTTTTCTCCTCTAGAGAGAGGCATTAATAAAAAAAAAATTATTCATAACAAAGCTACAGGGTCCATTTTTCCAAAATTTGATTCAATCAACGAAAAAAGCCAAGTAAGGATTCACAGCAAATTTTAAAACTACATGAAAATAACACACTTCTGATAGTAAATTTAACTATATGGTGTAAAAAGATAATAGAAAATGCGTATAAAATTTACAGTTGTAGCTAGAAAAGGATAAAAATAGAAATCTTCAGGTTGGGCCCCACTTGTATGGCTTTGACAGCAGTAGGTGTCCAAGGGATGCCGTTTTCCAGTTTCAGTGGACCTTTGAGTGATTCGTCTGGAAGTGGCAGGGTGAGAAAGAGAGAGAAAGAGAGAGATAGATAAAGACAGAGAGAGAGAGAGTCGTCTGTGAGGTCAACATTCACCTTCTGGGTTACAGTTCTCCAAACTGAAGGCAAAAGAGGAAATCGTGCTGTGCAGTTGCTGTGTCATGTAGGACTGGTGAGTCTTTTATACTGGCTAATTTAAGGGCACACCAGGGTTGTAACAACAGTTATTCACATTGTCTCTCTTTAGAATAGAGGAACAATGGAAAATGAGAAAATTTCAATGAAACCAAGAGACATGTCTTCTTTAGTAATTCTTTGACCGCAGACATTGTGGCTCATTTTGTTATGAATAGAACAACTAGACCTATAAACTACTCTTTTTTTCCACAGGGTTGCTTGAAATCCTCTATCAAAGAAAGTTCTGATGCTTTTGAGAAGGTCAATTGAATTGGCATCCATTTGATCCCCTGTCTTTTAATCTCTGAGTTTCCAGTTTTTCTTTTCTGACATGATCTGGATTTCACCATTCTGGGGTCTTTCTACAGCAGGAGTCCTTGAGGTATCTAGAGATCTCAATTCATATTTTAGTGGCTTCTCCTCGTGCATATTGACTTCATGATATTTTGGACAATCTAGTAGAATAGGATGGACGAGCTTGTGGAGTTGAATGGCTGTGATAAGATGTATCATAGACCCACATTTTAATGAAGTGATTTTTTATTTAGTTATCTTAATTGATTGTTAAATCCAAGTGTTCACGTGTGAGCCTGAGGGTTCTAGCAATGTGCGTATGCACAAAATTAATTAAGTTAATTTACGGACATGTGGAGAGCAATCGGGTGTTTGCGGAAGCCAGCTGCGAGCAGTTAGGGCAAGTAACCACACAACTGTGTAAGAGGGGTGAGCAGCTGGAGTCAGGAGAGAAGTTTAGTTGAAACGGAGGAACAGCAGAATGACTCAGGAGGTGACGAGATAGTGTTTAGCCCGGATTGAATGGCCTGAAAGAGGCTGAGCCGGTTATGAGTCAGGATGGCTGAAGACGAGAATCAGCCAGTAGCAAGTCTGTGTTCAGTCTGTATGGAGTAGCTGCAGCAAGGCTTTGCCCAGGACGACTCAGGCTGTAGAGGAGATGTAGCCATTGTTGAGTTGGTGTCATGAAGAGGAAAGGTCAGCCAGAGAAGAACTGATCTTCTGAAGAGGAAAGGTCAGCCAGAGAAGAACTGATCTTCTGAGTGAGCAGAAGACCGAGAATAATGAAGGGAGTAGAGAATGTTGCAGTGGCTGAGTAGTCAAAGAGGAGGAGGAGGCTGATGTGGTCTTCATCAGTGTGCTGAAGTGCTAGAATTTCTGAACTAGTGTTTGACATTGCAGAAAGGGGTGGCTGTTCACAGAAGTCACTGGGTTTTTATTCTCTTTCTGCATTTTATTCTTCTTTTATGGCTGATTTTATGATTGGTGACTATTTTTTTAAGCATGCCTGTATTCTTTTTTTTTTTTAGGATTAGTGATTCACGTATTTGATAAATTTTTTATTTTAGAATTTACAGCACCTTTGTGCAATAAACATATTGATTTTGTTTTGCATTTTTAAATGACATGTCTCATTCACTTGCCGCAGTCCATCTCAGTCATGACTACTGATGATCCGATAAACTGGAGTTTGCCTATGGCTGCAGGCTTCATAGCATTACAATGGCCTGATCTCCTCACAATTGTTCTAATATGATTCTCTATACAGTAACAATAAATTTGAACCTAAAACTGTTACTGGATTCAGGATAGGAAATATTTGTTTACCAACCTACATAAACCATGAAGAAATAACAGGAATGACAGATTGGTTTGTGAAACAGAAAAGTTAGCCTAAACACTTTAGGTGTTTTCAATAAAAAATATTTCCTTGGAGAAATACTTTAAAAATCAGACAAGTTTCAAGATGGGCATTCCCTCTTCCCTTATGACTAAGTAGACAATGGAAGCAGTTTTTTGAAATGGAAGCCATGTTCTTTGAGTTTCAACTGCTTAAAATAAAAGTTCAGTTTTTTCTTTCTTAAGTGTTTTCTAAAGCCAGCCTCCATTGAGAGGGTCTAATCCCACCTATGCCTGCAACTAAACTGGCATTGCATTGACACTCACAATTCATCCTGAGGTGGTGAGCCAACAAGAAAGCTCCACGTTGTCATTTCAGGCTGAACCCTGCTTGACAACCAGGCACTCACCAGAGAATGCTATCCCCTAGGCTCCATGAGTTGGTCCCATTAACCTTATCCTAGGCAGGGTATACTGTTTTTTAATTTGTATTGTCATGAGGATCATTGTGAACTTTTCTTTACCTGATATTTCAGCCCAGGCCTATGTGCAAATGCTGACACTACCAGGAGCACAAAGCTTTAGACAACCAACATCCTAATATCCCCAAGCTGGATGAACATTCTTGTCCTAACCTGTGGTCATGAGGTATGGGTATTAATTGAAAGAATGAGATTGTGAGTACAAGCAGCAGAAATAAGGTTTCTTTGCAGGATGGCTGGAATAACACTCTGCGATAGGGTAAGAAGCTCAATGATTTGTGGGAGCCTCAAAGTAGAGTAGATGCTCCTCCAGATCAACAGGAGCCAGTTGAGGTGGTTTGGGCATGTTATAAGGATGCCATCTGGACAGCTACCCCTCGAGACCCTACGGTAAACATAACACATGCTAGAGGGATTACACTCACAAGTCATTTTACTAGGTACACCATGCTAGTACCAGGATGGACCAAACCAAACGTTTGACTTCAGAACTGCTGTCATTCTTTGTGGCATAGATTCAACAAGGTGCTGGAAATATTTCTCATGGATTTTGGTCCATATTGACATGATAGCATCATGCAGTTACTGCAGACTTGTCGGCTGCACATCCATGATGAGAACCTCCTGTTCCACCACATCCCAAGGGTGCTCTATTGGATTGAGATCTGGTGACTGCAGTGAACTCACTGTCATGTTCAAGAAGCCAGTTGAGATGATTTGAGCTTTGTCACATGGCACGTTATCCAGCTAAAAGTAGCCATCAGAAGATGGCTACACTGCCGTCATAAAGGGATGGGCATGGTTAGCAACAAAACTCAGGTAGGCTGTGGTATTTAAACAAAACTCATTTAGTACTAAGGGGCCCAAGGTGTCCCAAGAAAATATCCCCACACCATTACATTACCACCACCAGCCTGAACCATTGATGCAAGGCAGGATGGATCCATGCTTTCATGTTGCTGATGGCAAATTTTGACCATACCATTCGAACATTGCGACAGAAATTGAGACTCATCAGACTAGGCCAGATTTTTCCAGTCTTCTATTGTCCAATTTTGGCAAATTGTAGCTTCACTTGCCTGCTCTTAGCTGACAGGAATGGCACCGGGTGTGGTCTCCTGCTGCTGTACCCCATCTGCTTCAAGGTTCAATGTTTTGTGCATTAAGAGATGCTCTTCACCACACCTCAGTTTTAATGACTGGTTATTTGAGTTACTGTTGCCTTTCTGGCAGTTCAAACCAGTTTGGTCATTCTCCTCTGGCATCAACAAAGCATTTTTGCCCAGAGAACTGTCGCTCACTGGATATTTTCTCTTTTTCGGACCATTCTTTGTAATCCTTAGAGATGGTTGTGCATGAAAATCCCACTCGATCAGCAGTTTCCGAAATACTCAGACCCACCCCTCTTGCACCAACAACCTTGCCACTTTCAAAGTCACTTAAATCTCCTTTCTTCTCCATACTGATGCTTGGTTTGAACTTCAGCAGGTTATCTTGACAATGTCTTTATGCCTAAATGCTGCCATGTGATTGGCTGACACAATACATGTGTTAACAAGCAGTTGAACAGGTGTACCTAATAAAGTGGCTGGTGAGTTTATATCTCTTGCCTAGCTTGGAACACCTGGGAATTTTCCAATAAAAGAAGTCTGAGCTGACTTACTTGGCCTGTTCTGCAGCAAACCTCACTAAGAAAAGTGGTTCCAGAAAATTGTGCTTTCTAAAATGTGTTAGTTTCATTTTTTCTTCTAGTATGATGCCAACATTTCTTTTTGTGAGGTTTTATTCACTTTTTTGATCTAAGCGACCAGTGCTTTGCTATTTTATTTTCTTTGTTTTTCTTAACAATGTGTTAGAAGGCCATTCTGTCATAAAGAATCAGTAAATCTTCAAACACGAAATGTTTATCACTTTGATCTAGAGACCATCGCTATTGCCCGGCACATCCATGATGAGAACCTCCTGTTCCACCACATCCCAAGGGTGCTCTATTGGATTGAGATCTGGTGACTGCAGTGAACTCACTGTCATGTTCAAGAAGCCAGTTGAGATGATTTGAGCTTTGTCATGTAGCTATGCACACAGACATCTTGTGTGTGTATGGCTGAATAAGAGAGTCATGGAACTGCAATTTTAAGAACTGGACATTAGATGGCAGCAGAGCGGCTGATCAGGACAGGAATAGAATACAGGGGGAGAACTCTGTTTTTGGGGTGGCGGAGACGGACGGGAAACGGACTTGGAGAGTGAGGGGGACGGAGGAGATAGACTTTTGCGGGGAGGAATAGACTTTTTGCGGAGGAGATAGACTTTTTGCGGAGGAATAGACTTTTTGAGGAGGAGAGAGAAATCGACCTGGAGGAACCGATGAGAGGAGTGATTTTATCGAAGCTTCGAGGGGGCCGTTGGGGATTATCGGATCACTGAGGAGCATCTGCAGCCCGCGTCTTCCAGAACCCAGGAGTGGTGAGCTGTATATCGCACAATTATCCCTATCTTTACTTTACTCTATTGTGGCCACCTATTTGGAGAGTCCAGTTGGAGGACAGATATCTTTTCGGTGGATTACAAATGCTCCATTTGGAGATAGAGCGCTCCAACGATAGAAACAAAGGGCCCCAACGCTTTTTTGTTTGTTTTTCTGGTATCACTGGCCAGTGAGGTGGGAGGGGAAGAAGGTTTCCTGAGGGACTGGGATCATAAAGGGAGCTTTTATTAAATACTGCTTGCTTAGAGGCACAGGTTATAGGATTGTATATATTATATTTGCATAAGATACTTATTACTGTTTATTAATTTTCACTGCACTGTTGTTAAGCTTTTATTCTATTTTCTTTGTTTGGGACAACATTCAATTGAGGGTGGCTCCTTTGAATAAAATTGTTGTTGTTGAAACTATCCCTGTTGGTGTGTTGGACTGGGGACCTGGTGGAGTGTGCCACTGAGACGGAAGGAGAAGACCTCCATCCATCCATCCATCCATTCTCTTCCGCTTATCCGAGGTCGGGTCGCGGGGGCAGCAGCTTAAGCAGAGAGGCCCAGACTTCCCTCTCCCCGCCACTTCTTCCAGCTCTTCCGGGAGAATCCCAAGGCGTTCCCAGGCCAGCCGGGAGACATAGTCCCTCCAGCGTGTCCTGGGTCTTCCCCGGGGCCTCCTCCCGGTTGGACGTGCCGGAACACCTCACCAGGGAGGCGTCCCAGGAGGCATCCTGATCAGATGCCCGAGCCACCTCATCTGACTCCTCTCGATGCGGAGGAGCAGCGGCTCTACTCTGAGCCCCTCCCGGATGACTGAGCTTCTCACCCTATCTTTAAGGGAAAGCCCAGACACCCTGCGGAGGAAACTCATTTCAGCCGCTTGTATTCGCGATCTCGTTCTTTCGGTCACTACCCATAGCTCATGGCCATAGGTGAGGGTAGGAAGGTAGATCGACTGGTAAATTGAGAGCTTTGCCTTACGGCTCAGCTCCTTTTTCACCACGACAGACCGATGCAGAGCCCGCATCACTGCGGATGCCGCACCGATCCGCCTGTCGATCTCCGCCCATTCTTCCCTCACTCGTGAACAAGACCCCAAGATACTTGAACTCCTCCACTTGGGGCAGGATCTCTCCCCCAACCCTGAGAGGGCACTCCACCCTTTTCCGGCAGAGGACCATGCTCTCGGATTTGGAGGTGCTGATTCTCATCCCAGCCACTTCATACTCAGCTGCGAACCGATCCAGAGAGAGCTGAAGATCACGGCCTGATGAAGCAAACAGGACAACATCATCTGCAAAAAGCAGTGACCCAATCCTGAGTCCACCAAACCGGACCCTTCAACACCCTGGCTGCGCCTGAAATTCTGTCCATAAAAGTTATGAACAGAATCGGTGACAAAGGGCAGCCCTGGCGGAGTCCAACTCTCACTGGAAACGGGCTCGACTTACTGCCGGCAATGCGGTCCAAGCTCTGACACCGGTTGTACAGAGACCGAACAGCTCTTATCAGGGGGTCCGGTACCCCATACTCCCGGAGCACCCCCCACAGGATTCCCCGAGGGACACGGTCGAATGCCTTTTCCAAGTCCACAAACTTTTGACCACCTCGGTGACTTCAGTCCCAGAGATGGGAGAGCCCACCTCAGAGTCCCCAAGCTCTGCTTCCTCATTGGAAGGCACGTTAGTGGGATTGAGGAGGTCTTGAGTACTCCTCCCACCGACCCACAACGTCAGGGTCGAGGTCAGCAGCGCACCATCCCCACTATATACGGTGTTGACACTGCCCTGCTTCCCCCTCCTGAGGCGCGGACGGTGGACCAGAATCTCCTCAAGCCGTCCGAAAGTCGTTCTCCATGGCCTCTCCAAACTCCTCCCATGCCCGAGTTTTGCCTCAGCAACAACGAAGCAGCGTTCCGCTTGGCCTGCGGTACCTATCAGCTGCCTCCAGAGACCCACAGGACAAAAAGTCCTATAGGCCTCCTTCTTCAGCTTTACAGCATCCTCCCCCGCCGGTGTCCACCAACGGGTTGGGGATTGCCGCCACGACAGGCACCGACCACCTTGCAAGCCACAGCTCCGGTCAGCCGCCTCAACAATAGAGGCACGGAACATGGCCCATTCGGACTCAATGTCCCCCACCTCCCTCGGGACGTGGTTGAAGTTCTGCCGGAGGTGGGAGTTGAAGCTACTTCTGACAGGAGACTCTGCCAGCCGTTCCCAGCAGACCCTCACAACACGTTTGGGCCTACCAGGTCTGACCGGCATCTTCCCCCACCATCGAAGCCAACTCACCACCAGGTGGTGATCAGTTGACAGCTCCGCCCTCTCTTCACCCGAGTGTCCAAGACATATGGCCGCAAGTCCGGCGACACGACCACAAAGTCGATCATCGACCTGAGGCCTAGGGTGTCCTGGTGCCAAGTGCACATATGAACACCCTTATGCTTGAACATGGTGTTCGTTATGGACAATCCGTGACGAGCACAGAAGTCCAATAACAAAACACCGCTCGGGTTCAGATCGGGGGGGCCATTCCTCCCAATCACGCCCTTCCAGGTCTCACTGTCATTGCCCACGTGAGCATTGAAGTCTCCCAGCAAAGCAGGGAATCCCAGAAGGTATGCCCTCTAGCAACCCCTTCAGAGACTCCAAAAAGGGTGGATACTCCAAACTGCTGTTCGGCGCATACGCACAAACAACAGTCAGGACCCTTCCCCACCCGAAGGCGGAGGGGTAAACCCCAATGCACAGGCTCCAGTGGGGGCAATAAGTATGCCCACACCTGCTCGGCGCCTCTCACCGGGGGCAACTCCAGAGTGGTAGAGAGTCCAGCCCCTCTCAAGGAGATTGGTTCCAGAGTCCAAGCTGTGCGTCGAGGTGAGTCCGACTATATCTAGCCAGAACCTCTCGACCTCGCACTAGCTCAGGCTCCTTCTCCTTCAGAGAGGTGACATTCCACGTCCCAAGAGCCAGTTTCTGTAGCCGAGGATCAGACCGTCAAGGTCCCCGCCTTCGGCCACCACCCAACTCACATTGCACCCAACCTCCTTGGCCCCTCCCATAGGTGGTGAGCCCATGGGGAGGAGGACCCACGTTACCTCTTCGGGCTGTGCCCGGCCGAGCCCCATGGGTGCAGGCCCGGCCACCAGGCGCTCGCCATCGAGCCCCACCTCCAGGCCTGGCTCCAGAGGGGCCCCGGTGACCAGCGTCCGGGCAAGGGAAAACGTTGTCCGCAGGTTTTATTTTTCATTGGAGGTTTATTGAACGCTCTTTGTCTCATCCCTCACCCAGGACCAGTTTGCCTTGGGTGGCCTACCAGGCATAAAGCCCCGGACAACATAGCTCCTAGGATCATTGGGACACGCAAACCCCTCCACCACGATAAGGTGACGGTTCAAGGAGGAGAGGAGAAGACCTGAGTAATTATAATATATCAGCAGCACCCTAGGGTGTCGTTGCTACAGTCACATGGCACGTTATCTAGCTAAAAGTAGCCATCAGAAGATGGCTACACTGCCGTCATAAAGGGATGGGCATGGTTAGCAACAAAACTTAGGTAGGCTGTGGTATTTAAACAAAATTCATTTAGAACTAAGGGGCCCAAAGTGTCCCAAGAAAATATCCCCCACACCATTACACTACCACCACCAGCCTGAACCATTGATACAAGGCAGGATGGATCCATGCTTTCATGTTGTTGATGGCAAATTTTGACCATACCATTCGAGCATTGCGACAGAAATGGAGACTCATCAGACCAGACAACATTTTTCCAGTCTTCTATTGTCCAATTTTTGCAAATTGTAGCTTCACTTGCCTGCTCATAGCTGACAGGAATGGCACCGGGGTGTGGTCTCCTGCTGCTGTACCCCAACTGCTTCAAGGTTCAATGTTTTGTGCATTAAGAGATGCTCTTCACCACACCTCAGTTTTAATGACTGGTTATTTGAGTTACTGTTGCCTTTCTGGCAGTTCAAACCAGTTTGGTCATTCTCCTCTGGCATCAACAAAGCATTTTTGCCCAGAGAACTGTCGCTCACTGGATATTTTCTCTTTTTCGGACCATTCTTTGTAATCCTTAGAGATGGTTGTGCATGAAAATCCCACTCGATCAGCAGTTTCCGAAATACTCAGACCCACCCCTCTTGCACCAACAACCTTGCCACTTTCAAAGTCACTTAAATCTCCTTTCTTCTCCATACTGATGCTTGGTTTGAACTTCAGCAGGTTATCTTGACAATGTCTTTATGCCTAAATGCTGCCATGTGATTGGCTGACACAATACATGTGTTAACAAGCAGTTGAACAGGCGTACCTAATAAAGTGGCTGGTGAGTTTATATCTCTTGCCTGGCTTGGGAACACCTGGGAATTTTCCAATAAAAGAAGTCTGAGCTGACTTACTTGGCCTGTTCTGCAGCAAACCTCACTAAGAAAAGTGGTTCCAGAAAATTGTGCTTTCTAAAATGTGTTAGTTTCATTTTTTCTTCTAGTATGATGCCAACATTTCTTTTTGTGAGGTTTTATTCACTTTTTTGATCTAAGCGACCAGTGCTTTGCTATTTTATTTTCTTTGTTTTTCTTAACAATGTGTTAGAAGGCCATTCTGTCATAAAGAATCAGTAAATCTTCAAACACGACCTAAAATACTTGTGGCACACTGAACATAATTATCAGCAGTCTAGCTCCTACCTTTCTGGACCTTTCATTACCATTAACAGGGATTTTCAAAGTCTCTTCCAGGAGTGATTCCTATCGAATCCTCCAAAGTGACCTTAGCCCCCAACAGGTGTTTTTCTCATGATTTTATAAAGCTTTCTTTTGATGCATTTGTGGGTTTTTTAGGCAATGTATTTTGCTTTTATTACTACTCAGCTGGCCTGGTGACACAGTGGTTTGTGCTGCTGCCTTGCAGATTCTTCTTTCTGACTTTAAATCCTATGTCTGGTAGGGGTCTGTGTGGATACACGAAAGATCTAATGATATGAAGGGTGGTCTTCAGGTGTTGAGTGCAACCAGATTCTGTAGAAGGATCCAGAATGCTTACGTAGTACTGAAAGTGCAGCTTTAGATATTGGCAATGTGTTGTTTTGAAGAAAGTGGAAAATTACTTGCTACTTAAGGGACATAATGAAGTCAGTGATGAATCAAAGAAATTTTGAAGGCTGACCCCATTCTGACTCAGGCATTGAAGAGAACAGTTTGTAAAAGGTGCTGTGAAGAATGGTACAGGAGTGAGACATGGCTAAAAAAGGAAAAATATGAAGCAATGCTGGAAAGAACAGAGATGACAAAGATCGTATCAGTGTCACTGAGTAAAGGAAGAAGGTGAGACCCAGAACAAGGCAGTGCTGGAGTCAAGTGACACGAGAAGAATGGGTTTTACTGGAAAGGTTGCACAGGGATGTGGAATGTAGAAAAAGATTGGGGGGCAAATATACAATCTAGGTAAAGCTGTAAAGTGACTGTTAAAATGGTGGCGACATTTCAATGGCAGTGCGGACACATGCAGTTCCTCGGTGGCTCTCGGCTTTGTTTTATTTGTAATTAAGTTTTTACTGTTAGTTAAACAACTCGAAGCATTCATCCAGTATGGAAGGGCTGATTTAATTAAAATAGAGAAGCATTTCGAGCTCCATGCATCCCCACGGCTGGACTTTATTCCACCAGAGGTACGGCGGACTACTGGGGCTTTTACCATCCCCCCTTTGTGGTCAAGATGGCGGAGGAGACACCATAAACAAAAGTGAGGCAGAAGGAGCAGACTACGCGCTAGGCTATATGCTTGCCCATACAGACCAGCTCTTCCCAGTCTCTTCTTCACTTATGCCAGGACTCTCGCCAATAAGATGGACGAGATTCGTCTGAGGATCACATTATGTAGGGTGAACAGCTGTGCGGCAGTTATTACCGAGACCTGGCTGGATAATAACATCCCAGACACCGTGGTGGAGCTAGAGGGGCACGCTCTGTTCTGGGCAGACAAGACTGCAGCTTCCACTAATGTAAAGGTGGAGGGCTGGCGCTGTACATTAATGAATCCTAGTGTACAGCTAAAAACATTATTGAACATATTGCTCCCCTGACCTGGAATAACTGGCAGTGAAATGCAGACCATTCAAGACGGTAAGAGAGTTCTCCTCCATCCTGATAGTGGCTGTTTATTATCTCACTGCGAGCTAACGCTAAATTAGCATTGGAAGAGCTGTACTTCCTGATTAGCAGACAAATGAATGCCAATCCAGATGCGGCTGTGATTGTGGCTGGTGACTTTAATCATGTAAAATTAAAAGCAGTGCTTCCCAAATTTCAAAGATTTATAAACTTTCCAACTAGAGACAATAGCATTCTTGATCAAGTTTATTGCAACATCCCAGGAGCATACAAGGCTGTAGCAGCCCCACATCTGGGCATGTCAGACCACATCGCAGTGGAGCTGATCCCAGCCTATACTCCCATGATCTGCAAGATGAAACCGATTACCAGAACAGTACAGGTATGGACTGAGGAGGCATCTTCAGCATTACAGGGCTATTTTGAGCATAATGACTGGGGAGTGTTCAAAGAAGGCTCAGATCTAGACGGATATATATCATATGTCCTATCCTATGTGCAGTTTTGTACTGATGCTGTTCTGCCCACGAAGACCTTTAGGGTGTTTCCAAATCAGAAACTGTGGCTGGACAGTACGGTGAGTCCCTGCTTAAAACCCGGGACACTGCATATAGGTTAGGCAACTGGCTGACATATGGCAAAGCCCGAAAATAATTAAAAAAAGGAATAAACCTGGCAAAATACAGAGGAGTATTTTGATAACAACGACCCACGGAATATGTGGAGACGGATTATAAGCACAACAATCAGCAGGTCAACTATGACCCTAGTCTCCCTGACACCTTGAACAGTTTTTTTGCACACTTTGATGCAACTAGCAGCAGGGAGAATGTACATCTCCCTTGGCTGGAAAAGCAGCATCAGGCTATAGTCCTGCAGCTACACCAAGTGAGGTCCACCCTGAGGAGGATTAACAACAACAAAGCTGCAGGACCGGACAGGGTGTCGGGTAAGACACTGAAAATATGTGCTGATCAATTGGCAGGAGTCTTTCTGGTCATTTTCAACCTTTCTCTACAACTTGCAATGGTCCCTGTCTGCCTCAAATCCTCCACCATTGTGCCAGTGCCTAAAAAATCAGCGGTCACCTGCCTTAACGATTACCACCCTGTGGGTCTGAGAGAATCCTCCTAAAGTACATCAAGGATGCCATCCCTGCTGGATTTGACAACCATCAGTTCGCCTACAGGAGGAACAGATCGACAGAGGATGCCGTCTCAATAGAACTTCACACATCCCTGATTCATTTGCAGTGACATAACATTTATGCTGGTACAAAAGCTTCATAATCTGGGTCTGCCCACATCGTTGTGTCTCTGGATCAGGGACTTTCTCACCAACAGGCCTCAGGTGGTTAGAACTGAAGATCGTACATCAGCCACAATGGTTCTGAACGCAGGCATGCCACAAGGTTGTGTACTCAGCCCAGCACTTTTCACGTTATTTACGCACAATTGCTTTGCCATCCATGCCACAAATATGGCTGTGAAGTTTGCGGATGATACGACCGCGGTGGGTCTCATATCAGACAATGATGAGACTCACTACAGAGAGGAATACAACATCTAGCACTATGGTGCTCAGCCAACAACCTCATCTTGAACACCAGCAAGACCAAAGAAGTCATTGTGGACTATAGGAGGTCCAGAAGAACAGAACATGCTCCTATATTCATACATGAGGAGGCTGTAATGTGTGTGGACAATATCAAGTTCACATCGGATCTGTCCAGGTCTTTGAACACATCTCACCTGGTAAAGAAGGCCCAACAAAGACTCTTCTTCCTCAGGAAGATGAGACGTGCTGGATTCTCCTCTCAACTGCTCACAAACATCTACAGATCCTCTATAGAAAGCATTCACTTTCACAGTATGACAGTGTGGTACGGAAGCTGCACAGTACAGGACAGCAAGGACTTGGCACGGGTGGTGAGAACAGCACAGGGGATCGCAGGAAGTCCTCTCCTAGACCTGGACTCTGTATATGCTGGAAGGGTGCAGAAGAGTACCAAATGTATAGCTGCGGATCTCACCCATCCGGGAAATGAACTGTTTGTACCACTGCCTTCAGGAAAGCGGTACAGAAACATAAAAACACGTACCAGCAGACTTAAAGACAGCTTTTTCCCCAGATCTGTGAAGTCCATCTGCCCCTGCTGATACACACACATACATCTACATCTACCCCTAACCTGCCCCCCCTGTAGACATGCACACACACTTTCCCTCGTAATCAAACCCACACACTCATATTCCTCACCTGCAGACCCACGCACACAGATCGCTGGTCTCTACAGGCGTACTACCTCAGGAAATGTCTGGACTTGATGTTTGATTGCTGCTGTCTTTTATACTATTATGTTTATTTTAATATTTATAGTGTATTGTGTATTTTAAGTGTTCTGCCTTGAAGCCGAGTCCTACCAAAAAAAATTTTGTTATGTGTATGCATAATGACAATAAAGAATTCTATTTTGCAGTTTCTTATGATGATAATTAAGAGGAGTTTGCTTGTTCTTCTCCATGGGTGACTGAACTCGATACTCAATTTTTTTTTATTTGAATAATATTAGTGTTTTGCTTATGCTGTCTTTGCCAAAAAAGTCATCATTCCATTCATATTCTGCCCCCAATTCTTATTTATCTTCATGGGAAGTACAGTAGGAACCTATCCTGGCAACATCAGACACAAGGCAGGAACCAAACCTGAATAGGACACCAGTTGATAAATGTATGAATTCATTTATTCATTTTCCAGACCCATTTATTTGAATAAGGACTCAAAATGAGTTGGACATGGCACCATTAGGCACAAGTCAGGAAGTATCCCAAGACAGTATGCCAGTGCAAAGCAGATAACATTACACATTGTGACAGATATTGGGGCGCTGTCGTCCCCTTGAACCCTCAGACCAGATGCCAGACACCAGATAAAAAAAAAAAAATTCTGACTTTATTATAATAATAATGTGCACAAAGCACCTCCACTTCCACTGCACAATAAACAATCAATAATCAAATACAATCCTCCACTCCCAGATGCGTTGTCACCCTTCCTCCCAACTCAGCTCAACTTGCTGGGGTTTCCCATAATCCTTTATAGTCCTTGACTTGGAAGTGCTTCTATCCTTCAGTCCATGTGATTTCCCAGCATTTCCGGGTGAGATGAAAATTCCTTCTTCTCTTTACTCCAGAAGTCTGCATCTCCTCTGTCCCCGTGACTGGGAATTACTTCCGGGCTATACGGACAATACAAGTCTCTGAGCCTCCCTGCAGCATCCCCTGGTGGCCCCCATGGTATCCAGCAGGGCTGTGCATTAAAACTCCATGGTCCATGAGGCCCTGCTGGAATTCGGGGCACCTCCATGTTGCAGGGAGTGCTCCATCTGGCAGCTTGGGGGTATCGGCCAGGATAAATTGACGGCCATATATCACAACATACTTGGGACATTGAAGCATTGGAGATTTTTTAGAGAAAAACCATGAAGAAACATGGAAACGTGTAGACTCCATATAGACAGTGAACAACTTGCAATGTGACTCCATCATTTGATGCACTAATGTCACATCTATTGTCAACCTGGGAAAAGTGAAAACCAGCAAAGCACAGTGTCTCCTACTTTTCTTATAGTAGTATTTTCTCATCAATCAGTCTGCCACTGATTTATATTAGCAGTGATTTATAGTAATAGCACAACATTAATTACAAAATCATCTATTTTTATACTTGTAGCACCAATAACTTAGTTACTGCATCCCCTTGTCATTTCATTGGTTCATTTTTCACTCTTTCTTGCCTCTCAGCATCATAAATTGACTTTTTCACATTTCATCTTAAATATGGGAATGCTGCCAATTTCTGGATGAACTTGAAATTGGCCTTTTTTGTGTGCTTGGCCAGCAGTAGGTGGAGGTACAAAGTAAGGCAATAATGTGCCTGTTCATTTCAGAGTGTACTAAAAATGCTTCCTTGCATTTATCTTGTGCATTTTGGCCTCAGGTGGTTTTGTGAACACATTACTAGGTCTGCAATGTGAGCAAGTCACACAGGGTCAATTATAAAAGACCTTTTTTCACGTCTCATCTGAGAAAGCGGTCATATCGAGGGTAAGCAGTGAGTCAGCAACATAAGTGAACCACCAGACCATGTGAAAGGTGAAATGCTGCTAGTTCAGCTGTAAAGCCTCTCATGTCTCATGATTCACATCCATGTGTTGAATTTATAACCTGAAAACAAAAAGACTACATTTCCTCTGCACCACATAGTAGACGTCTCTCAGTCATAAAAAAATGTTTAGGAAAAATCCTGCAAACTGCAGAACCCGAGGCTGTTAAAAGTACTTAACTCCCATGGTCACAGAAAAACAAAGCAAAATTCTCCATTTCAGTCAATTTCAATAATAGATAGATAGATAGATAGATAGATAGATAGATAGATAGATAGAAAGTGTCACGTGCATGTGCTTTGGAGTAATCTTGGGGTTTAAATGAGTGTGATTTACCACCGAGACATGAGGGGGCACTGTCTAATAACACTCTCTCTTCTCCTTGTCCCTCTGCAGAAAGGGAGATTGACACTCTTCCACTCTGACATCACTTCCGGGGTCACACCACCTGGGCCCGCCCCTTTCTCCCAGAATTCCCCATAAAGGGGACTGATGCCATCTTGGAACCAGAACGTATTGAGAATCTATATCTCAGCATTTGCATAGTAAGTACCACACGTTGTTATTTTATGCCTTTTGCATACATTAATATATGGGTTTGCCTTTGTGTGCCCCAGACCCTTTATCTTATGCATCCTTACAATTGATAATCATGCTTAACTCCCGCCATAACTGATCCACTCCAGAATAGGAACTTTTTACTTTTAGTAATCATTTGTCCTGATAATGGTGAACTTTATTCCCTCACCGTGAGATTCACCTCTTCTGGGGTCCTCCAACTTATGAAGGCATATAGGACTTGCAGGTCATTTGGGTCTAAAATTTGTATAAGTGCATATACTGCATGTACTATTTGTTCTATTTTTACATGCAATGGTATTAATTTAAGTGTGTTTTTCAGTTCAATTTTTTAACTTTCAAGTTGCTACAGCACAGAATATCTACATAGTGTAATGACAATGACAAGCTGTATCAGTCAGGAGACGAGTCACCCACAGTTTGAGCTGGCATTCCACCAATGAACCTCTACAAAGCCAGCAGCAGGGGATCCTATAAAAATGTCCAACCTCAAGATTGCATATGGATTCTAACTAGTGAGGCAACAGTAAGCGATCATTTTAAAGATAATGAGCTACCTAAAAGAGTGATGTAAAGAGTGAGAGTCCATTTGTCATTGGTTATTCACAAGCCACCATAACAAATTAATACACAAAATCTATTAAACCCCCATTAAAACAGTTTTTGCTTGATTTCTATCAAATACATCATCACAATATATGTCTACTAATATTATAATTTAAACATTGCGAGTTGGCAACAGTTAAGAAGAAAACAAAAACTCCAGTTAACAGGAGAAGATAATCCTCTGTGGGGGTCCATGTATAACACATGTGGTCAACGACAGAAAAAATGATATTTTTTCTGTCTTCTGTATGTACTGGAACAAATTGTCAGAAGAAAAACCTCACATGCAGCAGATCACAACAGTTTACTTTGCAGGGTTTTGCATTTTACCTTTTTAAACATTTGAAGTGTGAGTGTGTGTTTCAGCAAACACTTTAACTCGTCAGGACCGCGCCTTGTGATGCCAGTGGCGGGACATACGTGGATTCAGAAAAGGTCTACTGGACTTCACATGTGCATGGTCAAAATGTGAACGTCCTTATAGCCACCTGCCGCTGCTAAGCAGGAAGTGTAGAGTGTTACTGTAAAGGCATTGTAAAAGCCAGCCCTGACACAGACAGACGTAGGACATAAGTTCAAAGCACACAGAGCTTTTACTTTCTTTTATACCTTGTGGGTGACACCTTCCCCATTCCCACAAGCTCAACAGAGTCCAGCACAATACAATACAATACAATACAATACAATAAGTCTTCTTTTCTCTTTCTTACTCCTCCACTCTCCCTCTGGAAAGGGGTCTCTCTTCAAATATACTTTCCTGAGATTTCTTCCATTTTTTTTCCTATAAGATTTTTTATGGTAGATTTTTTGTGTCTTCTTAGAGATTCAAGGCTGGGGGGCTATCAAAAGGCAGGGCTTGTTCAAGCCCATTGCGGCACTCCTTGTGTGATTTTGGGCTATACAAAAATAAATTGTATTGTATTGTATTATATTGTATTCTGCCAGGATACAAGAACAGAGATTTCATCCTATAGTTGATCTTCAGATGTTGTAGAGACAATATATTTAATGTCCATACACAAGTAGAAAAACTGCCTGTGCTCAGATATTTGAATCATCATGGAGATCTGTCAGTCCTGTTTACATGTGATTTGTGGATTTATAAAATTGCTATGAACACATAATCTGTAATATGTTGTCCATTGTGCTTCAAGAGTATGGAGATCTTAGGTCACTGCTATGCCATTTGATTACTATATTTGTGAAGCAGTTGTGTTTTTTTACTTGGAGTTAAGTTGAGTCTGTCCAGCATGGGTGTTGGGATTCCCTCAAAGCTATATCTTGTCACCTCTCTTGTTTATGATTCTCGTGCATAGGATGTCCTTGGTTTAACTGAAGATTGGGGAGTATCTAGTGTTGGCTTCTTGACTTCATCAGAACACCACTTCTGGTGTGCATTAGGATAGTCTGTAACTGAGAGGTATGTAATTGAGATAAAATTAATCTCAAAGTGTTTCTTGTTCTCTTTAGGTAAGGTGTGAGCCACTTTCCCTAGTGAAAGATTTTAAATCCTTTGGGACCTTGATCACAAAAGAAGAGAAGGTGACAACTGATTCACCAGTGAATCAGTGCAGTAGGAGCAGTTTTGTGGACATTGTACTGGACTGTGGTGATGAAGCTGAAGCTACATTCTTGGAAAAAGTTTTTGATTAACTAATCGGCCAAAATCAACACCCTCACCTGTGTTCAAGAGTATTGTGTAGTTATTATTTCCTTGAACAAAGCTTTTGATTAATTAATCAGTCTACATCACCACATTCACCTATTTTTTAAAGTACTGCATAGTGGCAGACAGAATGAGATTGTAAGCACAAGCAACCAAGCTTCCTTTGCAGAGCAGTTAGGCTCAATCTTCATGGCAGGATGAGGAGGTTAGCAACACAGAAGGACCTTGGATCAGAGCCTCTCTTTCTATGGATCAAGAATAGTGAGTTGGCCATATAGTTAGAATGCTTCCTTGCTGCTACTATTTAGGGTATTCATGACATGGCCTACTAGGAGAAGACCTGAGGTAGACCCAGAATATGCTAGAGGAATTACATCTTTCAGCTTGCCTGGAGTGTCTGGAAAGCCTCCAGGGAAGACATTGGAGAAGCTGTTGAGGATAGGGTAGCTTGCGTAGGCCAGTTCAGGGTGGGTTTATGTAACCTTCATCAGGATTAAGAGGAACTAGAATAAAATGATAAAATTTGCTTTACTAGATTTACAATTGTATATTATTTTACTGAAATGTATATGTAAAAATTCTAAAAAAGATTTCATCAGAATTTTAAAATGAAGCAAAATGAAGACACTGACCTCTGTAATGATTTTAATTGATACAGTCAAACAGTCTACTTCAGTTTCTCTTCATTTTGATTTAGCAGAACTAATCTATTATCCCAAAAGTCCTATCAAGATGATGTACAATCTTAAAGAATTAAAGAACTCTCTTTCTGGCAGCCCACATGATTTATTCTGAAATACCTAATTTAGTTTTATTTGAAGATTTATTAAGAATATCCTTAGAAGGTTCACTTGTGAATTAGATGATACTTTTTATATGAACTTTGCCACAAAGAATGCACTTTTGGGATTATATCAATTTAGGCAATTATATGTTATATAGTGGATGATTACACTGTGCAAAGGATTTACTCATAATATTGATTCTCAGCTAATATATGGGAGTCTGTAATTCCCCAGCCGCCTGCCCTAGTTGGTTGCACACAGTACACATTTTATTGCAATCTATGGCCTATTTCCTGGTGCTTTCATGTGTTAATCACTCTGGTGGCAGGATTGTGGGTTCTTGTGCAAGAGGGTCTGTGTTACGGGCGAGGTTGTCCTTTAATCGATAACGGTAAGGGAGCAAAAATCAACTGTTTAACATCCTGTATGAAATCATGAATTTGTAGTAGCTGAGAAACAAAGCAGGCTTGGTACACCGTAAGGATCGGATATTTTCATCTCCTAAAGTATGCCTTTTGCTGGGGTACTGTTGTGACACGGATTCAAGAACCACTCATTTAGCAAAACAAAACAACAAAAAAAAAAAAAAAATATATATAGAGAGAGAGAGAAAGTGAGTAAACATAGTAAACTAAACATTGTATTGAATTAATGTCCTCCACTGCAAATTTGGTAGTTTTGTGATAGTCAAAGAAGGACAATGGAATTTGACATGCATACAACATCTTGATGAGTATTGAGCAAGGGTATATCAAGGATAATTTATTTCTTTGTCATGCCATGCCTTTAAATATGTTAATTTCTAAATTCTTCGTTTTCAGTGTCCTTGACTACATCCTAGTTATCCAGCTTCTGCAGTTATTGGGCGGTCACATGATGCATAAGGGTATGCTCCTCATCACCAATCACAGCTCAGACATTTGGTCACTATAGTCACTCCTAACTTAATGCATATTCTTTTAAAATTACTGCATAATGGGGAAATTCCTAAGAACAGGGTACAGAAGAAATCAAGAAGGCTAATATGATGCTAGGTTATGCAACCCAATGTGTGGAGTCATGGGAGGTTATGGCAAAGTTATATACCGTGCTAGTGAGACCTCACCAGGGGCCTCATAAAACGCCGTGCGTAGAACTCGCACTATAACATGGCATAAGCACAAAAGCCGAAATGTGCTTACGCACAGAAAAATCCAGATGCAGGAATCTGTGCGTACTCCAACTTCCACGTTCTTCCGCTACATAAATCCCGATCAGCGTGAAAAGTAACGCTCGTGCACGCGCTTTATGTAACGGCCCAATTCCTCCCAGAATTACGCCTCTTTGAATATGCAAATGGATATAAATCGCCCTTAAGCTCAGCCTTCTGTGAAAAGACAATGGGAAAAGCATGGGGGAAAATATAAGAATTTCAGTGAAAAACAAGTGGAGGCAAAGGAAAAACATACTATTTGTTCAAATAAACCGTGGTATAATCAACAAAAGGAAGTTGATCGAGTGACATAGCGTGTTGGAGAAACTTGAAAGCTCACGCTCACAAAATCGCACAGTGCGGAAATAAAAGAAGTCACATATCAAAGTCGCCGTGAAAAGAGAGTTGTAGCCCACTGTCTGAGTGTCATATGAAAGCTTATTTGTGATAGTCAAAGAAGGACAATAGAATTTGACATGCATACAACATCTTGATGAGTATTGAGCAAGGGTATATCAAGGATAATTTATCTCTTTGTCATGCCATGTCTTTAAATACAGTGGTGTGAAAAACTATTTGTCCCTTCCTGATTTCTTATTCTTTTGCATGTTTGTCACACAAAATGTTTCTGATCATCAAACACATTTAACCATTAGTCAAATATAACACAAGTAAACACAAAATGCAGTTTTAAATGATGGTTTTATTATTTAGGGAGAAAAAATCCAAACCTACATGGCCCTGTGTGAAAAGTAATTGCCCCTTGTTAAAAATAACCTAACTGTGGTATATCACACCTGAGTTCAATTTCCGTAGCCACCCCAGACCTGATTACTGCCACACCTGTTTCAATCAAGAAATCACTTAAATAGGAGCTGCCTGACACAGAGAAGTAGACCAAAAGCACCTCAAAAGCTAGACATCATGCCAAGATCCAAAATTCAGGAACAAATGAGAACAGAAGTAATTGAGATCTATCAGTCTGGTAAAGGTTATAAAGCCATTTCTAAAGCTTTGGGACTCCAGCGAACCACAGTGAGAGCCATTATCCACAAATGGCAAAAACATGGAACAGTGGTGAACCGTCCCAGGAGTGGCGGCTGACCAAAATTACCCCAAAAGCGGAGACGACTCATCAGAGAGGTCACAAAGATCCCAGGACAACGTCTAAAGAACTGCAGGCCTCACTTGCCTCAATTAAGGTCAGTGTTCACGACTCCACCATAAGAAAGAAACTGGGCAAAACGGCCTGCATGCCAGATTTCCAAGGCGCAAACCACTGTTAAGCAAAAAGAACATTAGGGCTCGTCTCAATTTTGCTAAGAAACATCTCAATGATTGCCAAGACCTTTGGGAAAATACCTTGTGGACTGATGAGACAAAAGTTGAACTTTATGGAAGGCAAATGTCCCGTTACATCTGGCGTAAAAGGAACACAGCATTTCAGAAAAAGAACATCATACCAACAGTAAAATATGGTGGTGGTAGTGTGATGGTCTGGGGTTGTTTTGCTGCTTCAGGACCTGGAAGGCTTGCTGTGATAGATGGAACCATGAATTCTACTGTCTACCAAAAATCCTGAAGGAGAATGTCTGGCCATCTGTTCGTCAACTCAAGCTGAAGCGATCTTGGGTGCTGCAACAGGACAATGACCCAAAACACACCAGCAAATCCACCTCTGAATGGCTGAAGAAAAACAAAATGAAGACTTTGGAGTGGCCTAGTCAAAGTCCTGACCTGAATCCAATTGAGATGCTATGGCATGACCTTAAAAAGGCGGTTCATGCTAGAAAACCCTCAAATAAAGCTGAATTACAACAATTCTGCAAAGATGAGTGGGCCAAAATTCCTCCAGAGCTGTAAAAGACTCATTGCAAGTTATCGCAACGCTTGATTGCAGTTATTGCTGCTAAGGGTGGCCCAACCAGTTATTAGGTTCAGGGGCAATTACTTTTTCACACAGGGCCGTGTAGGTTTGGATTTTTTTCTCCTAAATAATAAAACCATCATTTAAAAACTGCATTTTGTGTTTACTTGTGTTATATTTGACTAATGGTTAAATGTGTTTGATGATCAGAAACATTTTGTGTGACAAACATGCAAAGAATAAGAAATCAGGAAGGGGCAAATAGTTTTCACACCACTGTATGTTTATTTCTAAATTCTTCGTTTTCAGTGTCCTTGACTACATCCTAGTTATCCAGCTTCTGCAGTTATTGGGCGGTCACATGATGCATAAGGGTATGCTCCTCATCACCAGTTCAGACATTTGGTCACTATAGTCACTGCTAACTTGATGCATATTCTTTTAAAATTACTGCATAATGGGGAAATTCCTAAGAACAGGGTACAGAAGAAATCAAGAAGGCTAATATGATGCTAGGTTATGCAACCCAATGTGTGGAGTCATGGGAGGTTATGGCAAAGTTATATACCGTGCTAGTGAGACCTCACCAGGGGCCTCATGTAAAACGCCGTGCGTAGAACTCGCACTATAACATGGCATAAGCACAAAAGCGAAATGTGCTTACGCACAGAAAAATCCAGATGCAGGAATCTGTGCGTACTCCAACTTCCACGTTCTTCCGCTACATAAATCCCGATCAGCGTGAAAAGTAACGCTCGTGCACGCGCTTTATGTAACGGCCCAATTCCTCCCAGAATTACGCCTCTTTGAATATGCAAATGGATATAAATCGCCCTTAAGCTCAGCCTTCTGTGAAAAGACAATGGGAAAAGCATGGGGGAAAATATAAGAATTTCAGCAAATACCAAGTGGAGGCAAAGGAAAAACATACTATTTGTTCAAATAAACCGTGGTATAATCAACAAAAGGAAGTTGATCGAGTGACATAGCGTGTTGGAGAAACTTGAAAGCTCACATTCACAAAATCGCACAGTGCGGAAATAAAAAGAAGTCACATATCAAAGTCGCCGTGAAAAGAGGAGTCATAGCCCACTGTCTGAGTGTCATATGAAAGCTTATTACGGTACAGAGAAAAAAGCACACAGTGGGGAAAAAGCACAAAATGTCAACTTCAATCTCGACATTTCCACTTTAATCACGTATTTTGTCATTAAAGTAGAACATCATAAACTTCATCTTAAAATCGTTTAATTAATCAGTTTCTCAAATCACATCGTAATTAAAGTAGCACGTTAAATGCTTTGTTTTGTATTTGATCTTCTATGTGCTCTATGTGTGTGAATCACTACTTGCTTCTTAAACCGGCTCTCTTCCTCCAACTGGACACAGAATCCATTACATTCGTGATATTACAGCTCTCTGAATAACTAAAATACTGAGATGTATACGTGATATCATTTCTATGATGATAGTAGTTAAAGCACGTTATTAAACATGGCTTTCACGGCGCAGTGATTGTGTATGACCTTCGATGAAATAATTTATTGCAGCAGTACTCAGGGGCGGCTCTAGGCTTGTGGTGGCACTGGGCAGAGGAAGAATCGGTGGCTCCTTCACCCGCCAATGTCAGTAAGGTAGCTTATGCACGGTGGATGGCCACGTCCGTTGCAGACACTGCATAGCCGCCTCGTGCTCATGACACAAGCATTTAACTTTTGCCGAAATTTGTCGCTGCGTTTTTAGCTGTGTTGTTATTTTCTCTTTCTGTTTTATATTCAATATATATTGACGTAGCTGCCACTGCAATCCTTGCTTTTCTTTCCCTAAATACCCAATCACCACACAATCAGCTCTGTAATAGACGTTAAGCCATCTGTAAGCTTAGAGCACCGATTCTTCAAAACGTTTAAGGAACATTGAAATATCTTCGTAGTACATGTTTAATTATTCTATCCTTCACGACACTCCCAGTGAAGAATATAGATTATTTAAATGAAGTTAAAGTTTTATCTGTATAATATAATAAACATATTTTGCTGCATTTCACCTTAAAATGATATGTCATCATATGTAAATACGCACTTTATAAAGTGGCTCAGGTTGTGCGATATTATAACTGTAGTGCAAGTTTACAGTGGGGTGATTGTACTTATAAGTACAAACAGTTCTACAAGGTGCAATTGATTAAGTGCATTTAAAGTTCTTGGGATGAAACTGTTTCAGAACCGTAAGGTCAGTACAGGAAAGGCTTTGCAATATTTTGCCGTGGCTGATACAACGTGTACTTGAAGCTGTATACTGATAATTCTCTTTCCGATCAGCTGCTGCTGTGATTCACACTCAGATACAGTGATATAAATACTCTGAGTGGTGCAGTGAGAGTAATATGGAAAAAGATGATCCGCTGTGGCAACTCCTAACGGGAGGAGCTGAAAGAAGAAGAAGGTGCAGTGAGAGTAACAACGCTAAAGCAGTTATGGTATTTGGAATACTATGGCTATTCCCTGGACCATTATATTGTTACAAGTTAATTACAATCAGATGCGTTACACTAATAAACAATATGCGGTTAGTTTCAGTGTATTTATAAAGCCGTCAGGAAAATAAGGTGTAACCACACAGGAACAGTAGCACTGCTTTGACGCTGGGTGCCGCCAGTCAGCAAAACCGAACGGAGAACTTGCGTACGACAAGGTATGAGGTACCGTGGAAAAGTGTGTGGCTTTACGCCAAGTGTAGGTTTTATAAATCGCGATTTGAACGTGGAAATGTTCTTACGCAACATTTCTGTGCGTATGCACCGTTTATACATGAGGCCCCTGGCGTTCTGTGCACAGTTTTGGCCTCAATATTACGAAAAAGATATAGCAGCACTACATAACATCCAGAAAAAAGCAACTAGTTTGAGTCCAGAACTAAGAAGTACTGTATAAGCTATAAGTGATTGAAGGACTTGAACCTTTTCATTTTAAGCAAATGGAAATTAAGAGGTGACATGATTAAAGTGTTTAAAAGTAATGAAGGGAATTAGATCATTGGAATCCAACTGTTACTTTAAAATGAATTCTTCAACAAGAAAATAAGGATACAGGTGGAAACGTGATTGGCATTATTTTGTCATAAATATTAGAAACTTTTCTTTGCACAGAGAATTATCTACATTTAAAAAAAATTACCAAGTATTGGTAGATAATAGGACTTCTAGGGTCTTCAGTACTTGACATTGACCTCATTTTTTTTAAGGCCACCAACCCTAGATGGGAACTAGACCATTACTGACCAGACACAATTAAAATCAATTTTGGAGTTGCAAAATAACCAAACATGCTCATTTGTGGAGTTTCTGAGTAAAGATAGAAGAAAAAAACAGATAAACATTTGGAGAATGTGGAAATACACTGTACTGTATGCAATAAACACTGACAAGTTTGTGACTCAAAGCCAGTCTTCAGGAGTTGTGATGAAAACATGCTACCCCCTGCACCACTCTGTCGCTCAGAAAATGTAGAAATTACAGTAGAATTAGATCTAACTATTGTGGAAACCGGGGCATGTACAGCCACCCTAACCCAAATCAGACAGGCAGAGACACAAGTGTAGCACACAACACACCTTTATTCAGAGTTGGGGAGCACAGAACAGCACAGTACAAAGCAGCAAATTGGACTGCTCACAGTCCTTTTCTTCTCTTGTTTCTTTCTCTCCTCCCACCTCCACTCCCTCTCTGGCAAGCTTCATCTTCCTCCTCCCAACTCTGTCTCCTCGAATGGAGTGAGTCAGCTCCTGGGAGTGCTCCAGGTGGTTCACCAGCGTTACCTGGGATCACTCCCAGGTGTGATGGAAGTTCAAGGTAAGGCTCTGCAACTGCCCCTAGTGGCCGCCACAGAACCCAACAGGGCTGTACTAAACTCTCAAGTCCCCGCATGCCACAGTTGCCCAGGAGGGCTTCCCTCTACTATCCCAGTGAAAGTAGTGCTCTGTGAATACTCTCTCCCCATGTCCTTCCATCCAGGTGGCATCTCAGCCAGGCAATGGCCATGACTATCTATCTATCTATCTATCTATCTATCTATCTATCTATCTATCTATCTATCTATCTATCTATTTAATTGATCTCAAGTATTACCTTTCAAATGTTTCAATCTCTATATCTAGGGTAGCACAGAGATGCAGTGATGAGTTTTGCTGCCTCTTGAATCTTATGCCTTACATTTGAATCCTGTGCTTGGTTTTTATCTAAGCGTAGTTTCGCTTCCCTTCCGGTATGTGTGATATGTTTTGTGCATACTCAAGTTATCCTCTTACTTCAGGCTATTTAGTAATTCTAAATTGGTCCTTTGTGATGTAATTGTGAGTTTTTATGTGACTGCATCCAGATTGGACTGGTGCCTGTCCAGGAATGCCACCTGCCTTGTTCTCAGTACTACAAAGATAGGCTCTGGCCCTCCTGTGACCCTGATTTGGATGCAGGATGGAGAGTGAGATTTGTCCATCAATGTTCTGTGTGAAAGTATAATATGTGAATAACTTATTTATTATACCTTCCATAAAAATGAAAAGATGACTTTTACCTAAACCCCAATATTTTTACAAAGAAAAACTGGATAATGGACAGATGTCTAAATCTGTATTACTAAATAAATAAAATATATTTATTTAACAGAAACAATGTGTAAAAAAATAAATAATTTGCTCATGCCAGTATGTGGCGGCACATCATTTAACAGCTCTGATAGCAGACTAATATTTGCAATCATTACTAACATGTTTCCTACATCTGCTTTGAAGAATGTTTTGCCAACTCTTTCTTATTAAACTGCTTCAGCTGTTTCATAGTTCTTGGCTGAGTTGCATCAACAGGCTGTTTCAGATGTTGCCAAAATGTTTTGTGCCTGAAATCTGGACTTCGAAGCATCATTCTAACACACAACAGTTCTTGCTTTTAAACCATTCTTTGGTAGCTTTGCTTGAATTTTTAGGACCACTGCCAGGCTGGAGGACTCATTATCAACTCATGGACAGAGAGCTTAGTTTTCTCTAAGAGAATTTTGTTATGTCTTTGACTACACAATAAGCCTAATAAAGGTGACTTATCCAGGTCCATGGGCAGAATAGTGGTGGTAGAATTTCCTAAGGCAATGTGTTCCTGTTTTTGCTAAAATATCAGTTTTAGACTCATTCATACAAGGAATGTCTTCATGTAAAGGATGGCCTTTTAACTTAAACTTTATTTGAGCAACAATGATTTTGAATGACCAACAGATGGCTTTGTCATATACTCTTACCTAAATTACATTGTTTCTCTTTAGCTTGTACTGCTACCTAGGAATCTAACTATTCCCCAGACCACCAGTATGATCAGAAACTGTTGTCTCACTGCAGTGAGATTTACTAATAAAACAAATGCTGGTTCAGTGACTAACTTGTCCTTATTAACCCATTCACCAGAAATCTCAGACCAGCACTCAATGATCAGTAATACAGGTATATAAAAAAGTGTATTAATAATTCCACAAACAAAAAATCACAATTACTTTATAAGACAAGCCCCCCAAACAACAAATACATTTCTAAAATACAGTATGAGTTTGACAAGTGAGGTTACACAATGAGATCACAATTATTAAACTGATTTAACAGATGATGTCCTTAAGTGAAGTCTTTCAGTTCTGGATGAAGATGAAAATGTCAGGAAAATATCCCCAACAAGCCACCACAAATACTAGGAAAAAGTTGGGTTAATTTGGGAATATGGATGACTACAAAGCCACCTATCCATCCATCCATCCATCCATTTTCTAACCCGCTGAATCCGAATAGGGTCACGGGGTCTGCTGAGCCAATCCCAGCCAACACAGGGCACAAGGCAGGAACCAATCCTGGGCAGGGTGCCAACCCACCGAGGACACACACACACCCACCCACACCCCAAGCACACACTAGGGCCAATTTAGAATCGCCAATCCACCTAACCTGCACGTCTTTGGATTGTGGGAGGAAACCGGAGTGCCGGAGGAAACCCACGCAGACACGGGAGAACATGCAAACTCCACCTAGTACAATCTAATGAGAGCCGTGAAAACCGCTAAAAGACCTTATGGACAGAATGTTAAAGAGCAATTTGAACATTCTGATCCCAGACGCATGTGGCCAGGCCTGCGGACAATAACAGCTATAAAGCAAAGACTTACAGTGCTGTGAGTGTTAATGCCAGATTAACTAAATAACGTCTATCTTCAATGTGAATGCTGCTAAGAGCAGCCAGCGGTCCAACACATCTGCAATGGAAGAACAGTTCAGTGAGGAAACAGCACTCACTTTGTTGAAACACAACATAAGGAGTGATTTCAGGAACATGAACACCGGGAAGGCAGCACGTCCAGATGACATTCCAGGAAATGTTTTGAAGATCTGTGCTGGTCTGCTTGCATTAGTGCTCACAGTAGTATTTAATCTCTTCTTAACCAAGTCTGTTGGATCAACATGTGTTAAAAAATCCACCATTGTCCCTCTATGTACAAAAGCAAGTCCAGCTTGTCTGAATGACTATTGTCCAGTTGCACTACTGCCTACAGCAATGAAATGTTTTGAGGGGCTAGTCAAAAATCACATATGCTCTTCTCTGGATGGTAGAGCTAAACTGGATCCATTAAAGTTCGCATATCACTCCAGTAGATCTGCAGAGGATGCCATCCTTTGATCCCTCATACAGTACAGGCCCATATTGACGAAGAGAGGGAATTACACATGTGCAAATGCTATTTATAAACTATAAGCTTTTAACACAATACTCCCCTCTAAGCTCATCACCAAGATCAGGAACCTGCCTGAGAACTTTATTGTTCAGTTCAGTTATTAACTTCCTGTCAGGCACACCCCACATGGTTCTAGTTGGCCATCTTGACCACAAGGCTTCATGGAGTGTGGTGCAGTCAGCTGAATGCATCAATGGGTGTGCACTCCCTAACTTCGAGGACATCTACACCAAGCAATTTCGGACCAGGTCAACAAAAATTATCAATAATACCAGTAATCCCAATAACAGATTATTTTCTGTACTGTGGTGATGTAAATGATACTGGTGTCTGAAGATCTTTTCAGAGAGTATGAGAAGGAGCTTCTTCCCACAATCCATCTGCATCTATTAACTTTCTTACTTCACTTTGAGTTTTTCAGTTATTTATTTAATTATTTTTTATTTATCACATATTTAAAATTATATTAATGATTTTTGATGTTTATTAAGTCATCTATTTTTGTTATTGTCCTTTTACAGTATATTCTTCATAAAGGCACAGTCATTGGAGTTGAGCTACCTACAAGCCTGTTATTGACAGCAGCAGCTCTCTCTTGTCCAAGCCAGAAGATTTTATATGTGTTTGGCAAGGGGGTTTGTTCTTTTATTTATTTATTTATTTTTATTTATTTGTTTGTTTGTTGGTTTGTTTTTGGAAGAACTTCTTTAAAATTTTCATTTTCCCTTGAGAACCAATAAAGTATAATCTAATCTCATCTAATTTATTCTAATTTCACTACATGCTGTACTGTGTATATAACTTTATTTTATTTTATTTTACAAATACAAAAGAAAAAGATTTCTCTTCAGAGACGTGTCTCTCTTGTACATCACAGCTAAATATCCAACTCTGAGTAGGTTGCTTCCATTTTGTGTTTCCAGTTGTTGCTTGTTTCTCTTTGTTTCTCCTTCAGATATCGTGGGGGTATGCTGACATCCCAGCAAGAATAGACCAAGGATTAATGCCCAGCTGGGAAGCCAGTGTGATGGAAGAATGGTGCATAACAACCTGTCAGAGTTATATACTCCTCAGACATGCTAGGGGGCAGCATTCCTGGGCAATACTGTCGATATAAATACCCACAAGGCATACTGGGAGCTGTTGTTCCATGGGACAGCCTTGTTGGGATTCATGGAGGATGCAAGGGGGTACTGCAGGGATTTATGTGCCCTAATTTGGAATGCTTCCATTTGACCCAGAATTACTTCCTACAAGCTATAACCTGCCACCAGAAGTACTGCTGGGTCTCAGATAGAAGAAGCTGCTCTGCCTCATACAGGTGAGTTGGAGTTAGATGAGAAACCAACAAAGCTTGCTTGGAGGAGTGGAAGGGGAAGGACAAAAGAGAAGAAGAGAATTGAACTTATGACCGGGCTATACCCAAGAAGAAGAAAGACATTTGATATAGTGATGTATAATGGGTTGAATTGTAGCGCTACAGTCCTAAACTGTATTGTTAATTGGAAGAGAATATATACTGTATATGATTATAGCCAATGTTCCATGCCATACATTAACATCATTTGCCAGTACTTATAATGAAAGCTGTTTCTGTTTGCTCCATGTGTTGCTGTATTCAGCCATCAATTTGTACAGATAATACTGAATTCTATACTCATCCTGCAGGTTCTCCGTTTTGCTTATTGATATTCTGTGCATTATCCTCACCTACATTCCCTTTTGAGAAATCTCATTTTAAATATGAAAAGGATATTATGGCATTAAGATGTGTGTTGTGTTCTCAATTCTCCCATTAATAATGGAGACACCTGTCACACCGAGTAAAGCCTTTTTCGTGTTTAGCCCACTAATATATTAAGTGCATATAATAACAACTGGCTTTATTGTAAATGAATGCTCTTTTATGAACAGCCATACCATATTGTTAACTCACATGCTTACATAATAAAGGCATGTTATAGCCCTTTATGATCCTGTCACTGATTTATCTTTATTGATTGTGATACTCTTGGAAAACATTCATTAAAATGACATATTTTTCCAAAATGCAGACAATTACACAGTATGTACTGCATGCTTTATGGTCAGCAGCCCTGCAGTCAATGGATGGTCTGTCCAGCACTGTTTTGTGCCTTGCACTCAGTGTCGCTAGGATAGGCTTCAGCTTCCCTGCAGCCTGAATTAGACTAAGTGTGATAGAAAATTTTAGGCTATGCACGTTATTTAGCTTCAAGCAGGTAAAGTGGTGTAGTAGATGCCTGCTGAGGTTTATAGTTAGTAGGCAAAGAGGACAACATCATCTGCGTAATGCACAATGCTACCCCTAGCCTCGCCAAATGGACACCCTCACACCCTCGACTGCTCCTTGATATCCTGTTCATGAACACCACAAATAGGAATGGTGACAAGACAGAGCTCAACACCCATTCAGAATGAATTTGACGTAATGCTAAGTATTAAAGTGCTTGACATTGGCTGGTAGTCAACAGTATGAACTTATGGGACCTTTTTTCAAATTTAGTATAGAGTACTAGTACCTGTTCTTAATAATAATAATAATTCTTTGCATTTATATAGCGCTTTTCTCACTACTCAAAGTGCTCAGCAATTGCAGGTTAAGGGCCTTGCTCAAGGGCCCAACAGAGTAGAGTCCCTATTGGCATTTACAGGATTTGAACTGGCAACCCTCCGATTGCCAGTGCAGATCTCTAGCCTCAGAGCCACCATACCGATAAGCACCAGCACCTTTTTGTGAATCTTTCTGTGACTGAATGTACCGATAAGCACCTGCACCTTTTTGTGAATCTTTCTGTGATTGAATGTCACTGCATCATCATAAAAAGAGTACCGCTAGTACTTTTGTTCCACTTCAAGCATTGCTGCATTAATATAGCACTCAAGAGGTACCTTGTTACTCCATATTCCTGCATCACCTCCCACAACACATACTGAGATATGTGGTCATATACTTTTTTTCAAATATACAAAACACATGCAAACTGAGGTATCATATTCCTGTGCACCCACCTGCAGCTGTGCCAGGGAGAAGAGCTGGTCTACAGTACCATAGCCAAAATGGAATCCACATTGTTCCTCCTGCATCTTTGGCTCAACTGTCAGGTAGATTATTCTATCCAGAACCCTTGCATATGCCTTAACTGGGAGGCTGAGAAGTGTGATCCCTCTGTACCTGGAACATGCCATCTGGTCACCATTCTTAAGTACTGTAAGGGGACCATCACACCTGTCTGCCGTTCCAAAGGTGCTTTACACACCTTTCGTACAACATTGAATAAATGTGTTTACCACCTTGTCCCAACAATGTCCAATGTTTGTGGCATCTCTGCCATACTATCACAGATTCCTTGAGTCACCATAGTGGACATGAAGATTTAATAAAATGAAAAATGTAGAGTATTTTATATACTTTATTATTTATTAAGGGAAATTGTATTTTTGAAAGACCTTTGGAGGTCAGAGCCCAGCGTCAGCCATTGTACAGTTCCCCAGGAGTAGTAATCTACAAAAATTAGTAAAAAGTGTAAAAAATCCTATAACCAAAATCGAGAGGAACATAGCATCAGAAAACCAGGAAAACCAAATGATAATTACTAATAACAATGTTCACCAAACAACTCTCAATGCCGATCTGAGGTACTTAACCCTCTACTTTAGATAAACAGACAGAAAGCAATCCAGCAGCTGGAACATCTTGGTGATCCCTTCCCGTGAAACTCCACATAAAGGAGACAGGTACATAACTTAACATACTAAAACAAAAGTGAACAAAACACATAACAGTAGTGAACAAAACACATACTGTACATAATAAATCCATCCATCCATTGTCCAACCCACTATATCCTAACTACAGGGTCATGGGGGTCTGCTGGAGCTAATCCCAGCCAACACAGGGCGCAAGGCAGGAAACAAACCCCGGGCGGGGCACCAACCCACCGCAGACATAATAAATCATAACTAAAATAATATTAAAAACTAACAAAATAAACAAAAAATATTTAAAGATTAATAAAAAAGAACACAATATATGACATCTACCTATTATGCATTAAAAAAAAGAAAACAAAACTAAACTACATTTAGACTAAAACATAGCAGCTGTGAGGACATTTTACCAGACAGTGGAAGTGAAGAGGGGGACAAGCTTTTGGACAAAGCCTTTGATTTTTTGCTTACTCTACATTTACATCCTCATTTATGGTCACAAGCTTTTGGTGGTGACTGAAACAATGAGATCATGAGAACAAGTGGCCAACTTGAGGTTCCGGTACAGGGTTGCTCAGCTCAGTCTATATGACAGATGAGAAGCTCAGCAATGCAGGAAGATATTGCCGTAGAACTGCTGCTTCTTCAGCATGAGAGGAGCCAGTTAAGAAAGTTTTGCCATATACTTAGAATTTCTTCTGGAAGTGGGTGCATCTTTTGGGATGTATACAAGGCATGACCTGTTTGAGAACACCCAGGAGCAGACACAGGAGACACTAGGCTGATACTATCTACTGAATATCTTGAAGAAATTCCTGAGTAATAGGTGGTCTGGTATGTTCAGCTCAGCATCTGATCAATGAACCCTTATCAGAATAAGTGGAGTGAGAGTACCATAAATATGTTATATCAGTATTATTATTATTATTGCCAACCATTGGTTAAAAAGAAAAGATGTGTGACAAAGCATACATTTTAATATGTATTTATTAAAGGAATTTTGGTAATATTTTATTTTCATATGGATTGCCTTACCTCACATTTAGTAGATTGCACAGGTACATTTTAATTTGCTGTATCACAACTACATCAAAATGATTAACACTGTAGCACTAAGGGTATTCACTGCAAGAGTTTGCTTGTTTGAATATGTAATAGTGAATTTGTTACAATGTCTTATTCAATCAGTTCTTCAAAAAATTAAGTAACTTTTAGTGCTTGGCATCACTCTCCATGTGAACATTGTGAGACATAGGGATCGGACACAATTAAAATACCGTACACTAATAAGGGGACTCTGTGAAAACAATTGGGTGTCCTGGATAATGATTCTGGTTTTGTTACCTTTGTCTGATTTGCTTTTCTTTTTGCAAATTTTGCCACTTTTGATTTCCTATTTGTTTTTGACATGGATTTTAAACTATAGACATTCAAAAATATTTTTTCATATTTTAGTCCACATCAATTTTTACACCTGCTGTCCATCCTAGGCTACATCCACACTACTATGTTTTCATCATGCAGGTTATTAGCTGAAAAATCCTTGATGGGACTGTAATGTATCTGGTCACAGGATTTATTGTAAAACTGCAGCAACCATTAAAATAATTGAGTTATGTGCATGTATGCCACATTCAAACTGTACAAAACTCAATTTAGATGCATACAGGTAAGCAACACAACAAGTGCCATGGAAACTGCTTCTTAGGTGTCCGCTTTGTTAGAATATGGTTTTCTACCGTGAAGGGTGACCAATCAGGGAATGTAATGATACAATAAGCAGGATCAAATTAGGGATGGGCTACATAATAAACAGGAACAAATCAGAGCACAATTAGAGTCTGTTTCTTCCAAAGCCAAGATGCCATTTTCAGAACTATATGCCTCTTGAGGGCATCTTCAAAAGTCTCCATTTTCGGGGGATTAAAAATTCCAGGGTAGTGTAGATGAAAGGCAAAAAAGGAAACACATGTCTGTATTTCTAAATAAAAATGTAGTAGTTTGAATGTAACCCTGGTCTGAAAAACCAGTTTGTTTCATATAGTTTGCTAGTGTGACTTCATGACAGCCTTTTCCTTTACTGCACAGAGCAAACAACCCACCCTCAGAAAGCAGTTGGCAGCACAGGCATGACAAAATGTTCACAGGGCCTCTGCTTCTGTTACATGACTGAACAACTTTGAACATCTTTCTCCATTTAGCTGAAAAACTTCTGATGGATTAACATTATGAAAGACTTTGACGATTTGAAAAATTCGGTTAGATCCCCAAATAGTCATCTCTGCTCAAAAACGGTGAGACAGAAATACCTTAACCTGTCAGGGAAGCACATAGACGTTACTTCAGAAATTTGGAGATCTGCTAGAGTGCTGAGTCAACCTGATGGGAGATTCAGCCCTGGCTGAGATGATACGAACTAATGATAGGGAAGACAAGATGAAGGTTTTAGCTTTGTATCAGTTCTAACAGCTGTAACACTTTGTTCTCTTTGCATAGTATAGCCTTTAAATATCCAACTTTATTAGGGCCATCTATCTAGTAGCAAAAAGAGACCTCTTTTATCTACAGAACAACTTGAGTATTAGGAGACATGGATTCAGTAGTGTACTGGAAACTTTCCTGAAGGATTTCGGTCCATACTGACTTGATATTATCATACAGTTCATACAGATTTGTCATTCAAACGCTCATGCTACAAACTTCCATTTCTACCTCCTCCAAAGGTTATTTACTGAAATTAAATCTGGTGGGGCAGAAATCTGTCTTGTTTGTGGAAACAGCTTAATAAAATTTGTGCTTCAGCATATTATCCTGCTAGGTGCACCCTTGTAAAAAAAGGCAATGGCCATTTTTGTATAATGGATGCATACATTAAAGACTGATTAGTCTCTCTGACATACATAACATTAAGCAAATACCAATATATGATGATTGACATCATGTCTATTATGGACATGTCCGGAATTATTACCATCCAGATAAGTCATTCACTTAAATAACAGTTACAAGGTGTCACATGCATGCGCTGGGCAGGCAGCTTAAACGCTCTGGTGATGGTAAATGACCACAGAACCAAGGGTTGGGCAATGCGTTCTAATGCCGTTGCTCCGCCTCCATCTGAAAAAAGTAAAATTGATGGCCATTAAACTGCTGACATCACTTCTGTTGCCTGCCCTCCTGGTCCGCCCCCTTCTTGCCTGGATGCCATATGACCAGAAGTTCGGTCATTGCAAATCAGTTCTGTACTGGACTCCAGTCTGAAAAGATGTAATTTTTACTTTTGTTAAAAGGATCATTTTGCTTTCATTTATTTTCTTTATATGGAATCACAAACATGCCTCAAACCTTTTTCTGTGTTTGCTGCTTTTCTTACAAAGGCTAAGATCTTGCCTGAAGAAGGGGCCTGAGTTGTTTCGAAAGCTTGCATATTGTAATCTTTTTAGTTAGCCAAGAAAAGGTGTCATTTTGCTTGACTTGTCAATACAAAGGCTAAGTCAAAAAGTATCTGCAAATACTGTATGTGGTGGCTGTTTAGGTGAATTTATAAATGTAATTTTCTGCAGTTTAAAGCTTTTTTTTTAACTTTCTATTCTTTCTGTATTATTTATATATATACACTAGCTGTGTCATCTAGCTTCTTTACTTAAATTTTGTGAGTCAATGGGCCTCATTTATAGTGCCATTGGTTAAGTACTATGTAACTAAATACTTTTCTGTATACAATATTTATATATATATATATATTTTTTTTACCAGGGCATAATATTATTAATTCACTTGACCTGCTTACCGTTGAACATGCTACGTGTTCTACGTGGTGTTGGTGTGAAAGAGATGACATCAGAACTCCATATTAAAGTATTAGTAATGTTACAAAAGTGATTTAAAGTTGATTTATTCAAATAAAAACTACTATAAATCTTGATTCTCCATTAGTGCCAAAGGCTAAAATTATTCCTGCCTCAGTATGCAGTAGGTTTGAATAAATATTTGCCAACACAAAAAGTAAAAGTTACTAATTATTTTTAATCTCTCAAAAGTATTCTTGTTCCCTTCTTACCAAATTCTGAAAAACAGCATCTCCATCAGCAATAGAAAAAAAGTCATGCTTCATTCTGTTCAATTGTGGCTTGACTCCTTTGGTTAATATTTAGTGTTTTTTTTTTTATTATTTCCTCTTTGATTTTTTTTAACTTCAATAAGTACTTAATGCTGAATGTTGATTGGTATTAATTATTGGATCTAAAGACAATATGTAGTTATACAACAGTGTTAGCTTTCTGAAAAATGCAAGGCTATGCACTGATAAAAAATGTAGTGTAGTTCATTAATCTCAGATTTAGTGTTACACGTGACACACCTCTGGTCCGCCAAAGCGATCAAAAACACAGTGCAATATTTTTCAACATTTTTAACTGCATTTGTTTCGCTTCCCCTGGCTCTTCTAATTATGCTCGATTCACAAATGGGACCCATCCACTTCGAATGCTACCCGTGGGCTGTAAAGGAACTTAAAAATGTAAAATTATGCACCAAAGCCACAAAGGATGAGGAACATGGCTGTACGATAAATGCTGTAATCTAGCAAGATCGCAGCAGTTGCTACCTTTGATGACATGACACCTTTATCGATGCACTTATTTAAACTTTGTGAGCACTGATGAAATTGTCTGGAGCAGCACACTGGCTGATGGGAATTGTAGTCCCCACTTCAGCATTTGAAGAAAAGATGGGAAGCCGGTAATATACTGTATATTAAATACCTTTCTTATTGGATCAGTTGGGTAAAACTCACTATGCTCACAGCCATTGTGCCTGGCAAGCATTTGCTAATTGCATCTCCTTTGAGTTTCAATAACCTTTACTCCTTTTACTTGTCTTCTATAGATGGTCTTTATTTTCATAAACCACCTGCCCCAGTTCTGCTTTAGTACTGCAGGGAAACAGGGGATGCAGTGTATTAGAATGTTTCACTCATTAGAGCATTATTAATTATCAGGAAATTAAGAGACACGTGTTAGCTAGTTTTAATTTTTCTACAGTGTCCTCAAGTTTTAATCAACTTCACTAAGCCATTTCTCAGATTTTGAGGTATTTAGTTTTTCTATTGTGGAATCTTTTTTACCCCTAAATATTTGAGATATCGAAATGTCTTTTCTAAGTGGATACCTACTACCCTACATGTATCATCCTGGCAAATTTAATCATTTTAGCTGAACAGGAAATTTTGTTCACGAGTGAGTCAATGTTTTAGTTAATATATTGTGAATGAGTCTCAACACACTGAAAAGGTTTGGGGCAGCCACCCGTATATTGTCCCTGGCTGCAAAAGGTTTAAAGAAAACAAAAGGATGCTCTTTGGTTGAATTCCCAGATTGAGTTGAACTGATTTGGAAAGAAGGAGGTTTTATATGCTGTAAACAGGAAGTGATGTCATTTGACTGGAACAGAAAGTGACATCAGTCTGGGTGCCGGAACAGGAAGTGGCGTTAAACCAGGCAGGTGTTCCCGTATTTGTTCTGCAGAGATAACAGAAATATCTGGCATGTCTGGCATGGCGGGTAATCCGCTCCACTTGGTCCACTCAGCTCACTCCTATTTGCACTATATGTAGGAGACAAGGCTCTCTCTCTATATATATATATATGGAGAGAGAGAGTTTATGGAAACATTTTGATTTATATAAAATTCAGGTAACTGTTACTTTTAAGTGTTTGGTACCCAACATGCTTATATATGTTTTGTCTTTATGTTTCTTGTTTGTCTTCTGCATCAGTTGATAAGCACAAATTTATGATTTCATACTCAAATTAAATGCTACAAACAACATTAAAAGAAAGTTGCCATGGTTGCTGTAAAAAATGGGCAAATATTCTGTACAATGGAGGTGACCAGGAAAAGAAACATTAAACCACCAGACAAAGAGATAATACCAGTACTGAGAGACAGTCCTATGTTTCATCAAATCAAATTGCTGAACTGGAAATCATAGACAAGGACAGAAGAACCAAAATGAACAATAACACCCAGTGATTTATCTGAGTTATTCAAAACTCAGAAGAAACATCGGCGCTGGTGCTAATCTTTAAACCCATGACATTAACAACATCAAATCTGTGACCAGGCACCTGGCATCCAGGAGCTACGTTTAGGTAGCACGATCCACAAAATGGCAGTGGCCATGAAAACCAAAATAAGCATCAGAAAAAGACATAATAAATCACTGATCATTTGAAACCAATTTCTAATTAAGAAACTCTAATCAGGTTCTTTGACCCCAAAACCTTATATGTCACAAAATGTAATTAAGGCATGTAAAATGTTAAATAATTATACGTTGTTTTTCCAGAAAAAGGCCTTTTTGTATAACTCTGAAAGTAACAATTTTGGTCAGTTTTTGTTAACCTAAACTTTTTTTTTAAACCTGTGTCAGTTTATTGCTTATCTTTTACCATATCAGGTTATAAACTGACCTTGAACTTCTTAAATTTCAATAAAATCTGGAAAGATTGGAGTATTCTAAAACTTCTGACTGGTAGTATATATATGCAGTATTTAAAAGTATTTAGACCCTTCCCTTTCTGCACATTTTATTGTCATATTGAGACTTTATTTAATTTTCAACAGATAAGTGTGATATTTTTCCTATCATACTATGCTCAATAATCCATAATGACAAAGTGAAAACATGGTTTCAGAAAGGTTTGTAAATGTATTTAAAATCAAAAACTGAAATCCCTCATTCATGTACTGTAATTATTTAGACCGTTTGCTGTGGCACTCCAGACTGTGCTCAGGTGCCTCCTGTTTGCTTCACTTACCTTTGAAGTGTGTTAAGAGCTTGATTTGAGTCCACCGATGGCCAACTGGATTGAATGGACATCAGTTTGAAAGCCACACGGCTGTGTATACAAGGTCCTACAACTCAAACATCATGCCAGGACAAAAACCAAGCAATGAAGTCCAAGAAACTCATTGCAGAGCTCAGTGATAAAATATACATATTACACACACACACACACTGTATATATATATATATATATATATATATATATATATATATATATATATATATATATATATATATATATATATATATATATATATATATATATGTCTGCAATACAATTCCTGTCAAATAATGCAAAGGGTACACGGAACATGTTTCACGCTACTTGGGGCTAATCAGGTTTATGCTCCTTTGCTTCCCCTTGTGGGGAAGGGCAAAGTATGTGTTATGTACTGTATGATATGTCTGCTTTTGGTAACTGAGATGGCGTGGCAGATGTTTGCCGGCTGGCTAATCAACCACAAGCGTTACTAGTAGGTGACCACCCAAATAATCAGATTGTGATCAGACCTAATAATGTAATACTCTGATCTTTACCCTGTCAAATAAAAAACCAGCCCCCATGGTACAACATATGAGAATCTGCCTCGGGCGTTGATGTCTGAAGTTCGATCCTCACAAGTGGAAGCAAAGATGCATACACCGTATATATTTGTGTATAAGTTGGGTCTTGAAACCATAAAAAATTGATCATAACATCAGACCCTGACTTATACGCCTGTCCAGAAATATGACACTATATCTTCTTCCTTCCTCCAACCTCGCACCGGTTTCTTAAACACATCGGATTTTGTTGCAGCAGCCCAGTTACCAATTTTTTTTGCCACTTCAACGACTTTTAATTTAAAACCAACTTCATATTTTCTTCTGATCGAACGCTCCATCATAGATAAGGGATGCTCTTACAATAAAGGTGTATGAGGGTGTGAGATACAAAAATCATAAATCAGTGCAAACATCACTTCAGAATAGTTTGGGTATTACCGTGTGGTCACATAGGCACAATACATAGAAAGAAAAGGCACTGTGCTTCTGTGGTTACTCTCTCAGGTGGGCATAATACTTATACGACCGACATTATAAAATACCGGAAATTAAATGGTAAAATCAAGCCACAACTTATCCGAGGGAGAACTTAAATGCAAGTATATATGGTATATAAGAAAACCAAAATGGATGCTTCAATACTTTGGTCACTAGGGGTTACCCCGTTTAATGTTGTCAGTTAAAGCTGAAATTTGAATAATTAGGATTTTTTAAGCCTAGCAGGTTTATTAACGAATGCTTTGCACAAACCACCACCATGTCTGTTTGCCACTTGGCTACACATGACTCCTTAGTCGTCAGGGCATTTTGGTTGCGGTGTAATGAGAAGAGGCGTGTTGGGAGTTGGAGCTTTCTTACAAAGCTTTGGCTTATTCTGAGTCATCTGGGCTGGAAAAGGAAATTAAAGTACATTAATTTGCAGCATGTCTCCCAAACCCTTCCCTAACAGTGGGAAAAAGTGCTACATAAATGTAAAGATTTATTATTATTGTTATTTATGAATTTTCCTGTTTAGGGGCAGGTTTTTCTCTCACTTGTCATATATTTGGTTACTGGCTGGGTGCCTGTTCCATATTTTCCTTTGGCACTTTGGTTTTCCTTCCCTTATTCTACAAGTGGAGCTTTTATCCCAGTTCAGAGCTGGAGTCAGGATTGTGTAGAGAACTGCTGCAAAATGCTTTATATGACACTAAGATTCGAATTAGTATGTTACAGAAATAGATCTCATGTATAGACATTTATCTTTGTATGAACAAAGATATTAATCAATCCGGTCAAAGACAGAAGAAAATCACGTCCACAATAACTAAGGCTCCAGGCCTCCTTTCGGGTGTTGGTGTGTATTGCTTTTCTAATATTCTCCAACCCTAAGCTTCATTTTGAGTAGAACACCCCTTGCTCATTTCTTGACCTTCATCATTCTTTACTATTTCCAATGTGCTGAGCACAACAGAGGAGATGAGATATAGCCTATGATTTACTGTAAATCTTTAATTTGCTCTTAGAGCCTCAGTGCAGGCAGCTATCAGATCTTGTATAATCTGCCAGCCTTGGTGCCACCGTTTTCTGATTAACATGCAGGGTTCCTGCTGCATATCAAAGCGAAACTCAATAAATTCCAAATTTTACACACTGCAATACTTTTAATAAACACTCAGCAATCAAAAAACACTTTCTGAACTTGATTTCATATTTACAAGACAACATTACTTTCTTTTCTGTATAATTTAAAAACAAACGCACAGCCTTTTCTTCATTTGAAATGCTGATTATGACACCGTGCAACTTTAAATGCTATGTAGAACACAACACACTACTCAACCAGGTAAATGCAAAATATGAATAATAAGCCAATAAATAAATAAAAAGCTGCAAGAGGTTGCTATTTAATTTATGACCACTTTTACTTTTCACAAAGTCAGTAATTTTTAAGATTACTTCAGCAAGGCAATTGCAAAAAATCTACTTACTTCTCTCAGTGGAATGGAGTATCAGCCATTAGGTTTACATCCAGGAAACTGAAAAACACTTATTTTAAGGAAAATAATAAGACTGTTTACTGATAAGCACAAATATTATAGAAATGATAACATTTCTTATAAAAAAAAGAGTCAGGTGAAAGACAGGCAGGGAATAGTAACCATTTAACAAAGAATCAGCTGTCCTAAACTTACTTATGTGTTTTCTGTCTTGTTCAGCTGATCAGAGTGGCTTAGTGTGTAGTCATTTTTAAAAGCTCAAGGTGACATGTATATATATTTACTTATTCTAAGAGTATGCATTTCCATATGATGTCACACAAAAATCGCAGCTTTGAAGTGTTAAAAAGAATCTCTTGACTCTCTACTGTTTTATTCATCCATTTTGGAATCTGATTAGTCCAGTTCAGAGTCATGGACACTTCCCAGTAGCATTAGGAACAAAGCAGACAACAGCTCTGAATAGGACGCATATTCCTAGTCTGACAAAGCAGGAATAAATTCAAACACTGACATTCACAACTGGCCAATTTGGAGAATCGGATCACCTAGGAATGTGTTAGCATCACTTTTACCACAAACAGGACAAGCAGAAAAGAAAGAGGAAGAGTAAATGAATATTCATCTTTGTCCTGATTCACCAAAGGTGGGATGGCCATTGGCCATCAAAGACTCCCAAAGCACTATGCTTGTTAGTTTTCAGTGGGATTCTGATTAAAAATATTCGGTCATAATTTCACAGATGATACTTTTGCATTATTTCCTCTTTAGCCAGTTGACCAAAGGACAGAACCCGACTGCTGTTGGACAATACATTTTACATTCGTCTGTCTCGTGACAATCTAATCTCAGCTAATGTTCCATTATAATGTGTTAACAGTACAGTATGTTGCAAGTTCTGCTTCACAATGCTAGAAAGAGCAGACATTAATATATCAAAAAGCTAAAAATGTTTCACTAAAATAAGGCAGTTATTCCTGTCATGACCTTTCTGACATCTCCGTCTTAAAAACCTAGATGTCAGAAGGATTGTGAAGTCCGGCTTATGTGGTCTTCACTCATATCAATCATCATAATTAATGGAACTTTGATCTTTTATTTCCAAGGACATATCTGAGCATTCAAGCTTGCTTTAGGATACTTATGTTTTGTTATGACAAGTGTCCTGCCACTGTCCTAAAGGTGACAGAAGTGAGAGCCCAATAACAGAGAACATAAAACAAATATTTTTCAGTCCTAAATATTGGGGAAAGCAGAATACCTGGAGAAAACAATGCAGATGTTTAAAACACAGAAACTCCACACAGACAGCTCTCAGAAGACGTTTCAACATATGGTCCTGGAGCAAAAAGGTATGTGATTGGCCTGGGTTGGCTCCAGCTGTCAAATGTCCTTGAAGCTGCAACTAATGATTACATGACTGGGGTGAGCCAAACAAATAAGGACACATGATAAGCAAGAGTAGGTGCAAAAGGCCATAAGTGCTTTTATATTAAACAAATGTCAAACAGTAAAGTGCAAGCAGTGTAGTGCCCATTAAATAAAGTCAACAAATAAATATTTAATAAAAAGTGCTCATGGAGGTTACAATTCAAATAAATAAGTAATAAATAATCCCAAAAAAGGGGTTAAAACACACAGGATCTTTTTCCTTTAAAACTAAGGCTCACCCTAGTGCTCTTTCCACTTGATGTCTCCTTAGCTCATCTTTCAGGTCTTGTCAGTGTGAAGAGACATCTACTGAGAGGCACAGTCAATTCTTTAAACTCCAGGTTTGTGTATCCCAGGGATTCTGCAAGCCCCTCTCCCTCAGGTGCCGACCACGCACTCATCTTGAGACGACACTCCCTACTGCCTGCCCTCCACTCTGCATTGCACTGGCTCATCACTACCGATTCTGACATCTCCTTCAATTCTTTCACTTTCATTTTTAAACTCCATTCCTTTCATTTCCTGTGTTTTATATTGAAAGGGATGCAGGTGTGCAAATTACTGACCCTGGAGGGCTAATGAGGCACTTGACTGAACCCCACATGTCTGCACACCTCATCAACCCCTAGAGGTGCTTAGCACACTACCTTGCACACCTATACCCCTCCAAAGCCAAAGCACTCCATGTTTATTTAAACTTGCACCATCATAGACCTCTCATAACATTGCTAACCCATGCATCACTATAGTGCCCTTTTCTGAAAGCATATTGTCTTATTTAAAAATATAATACTGTACAAACTGAACATTTTAATGCCATTAAAGATGTCCAGAATTCACATTTAATATGGATTACAGATTCTAAATATATTACACTTCCATGTCTATGCAAAGTGTAATTTCGCTAAGATAAATTGCAAAAGCCATACCTGAATAAGTTCTTTGAACACTGGTGTGGTATAGCCTTAGAAGAAAAGACCAGTTTTTAAATAAATAATCACCACAGTCGCGGCTTAAAGAGGGGGGCATGGTAGTGTGGCCAGAGCAGTTCTCGGACACGACGTGGTGCACAACGTGGTGCGGCCGTTTCCTCGCTTAAGTGCACAGGTGAGGAACCGTCCGTATCCGTAATTGATATGTAAAACTGGAAATGTAAAATTGTTCTGTAAAGCTGTCATAGAGTCACGTAATTTGACATACCTAATTATGACATACTCGGGCAATGAGATCGCCAACTGCAGTTGTCAGTTTTGACAATTTAGGCTGACCAGATTTTAATTTTTCCAAAATGACACACAAGTTACTATTCCGGACAGTGTGGTAGAAGTTGATTAAATGGAAGAGCAGACCGGGGAGGTGTCCCCTTGTGAGTTTTGGCCAGTTTAAACTGGGACATCTTCTTAAATTCCGAATATTAAGTGTATTAAAAGTGTAACTGTACTGAAAAAATGGTATACCTAGTAAGCCTACTCTGACTAGAAGTTGTGTAATATGACACTGGCTTAAAAAGACTTTAAAAAAGAGGCTATCAATACCAGCTCATCAAATTTCACTTCATGAAGGTTTGATTTTTTATCCTTATCTTTGAATCTAAATAAGAACTTCAATCCATCCATCCATCCATTTTCTAACCCGCTGAATCCGAATAGGGTCACGGGGGTCTGCCGGAGCCAATCCCAGCCAACACAGGGCACAAGGCAGGAACCAATCCTGGGCAGGGTGCCAACCCACCGCAGGACACACACAAACACACCCACACACTAATCACACACTAGGGCCAATTCAGAATCGCCAATCCACCTATCCTGCATGTCTTTGGATTGTGGGAGGAAACCGGAGTGCCCGGAGGAAACCCACGCAGACACGGGGAGGAACTTCAATCCTTTTATAAAAATAAAATAAAGACATCCTGTTTCTGATTGTATTAAAACAAATAACACATTTGCAATAGTGTCAGGTAGTTTAAAAGAATTCTAAAAATCAATATAATAAAATGTTATTAATATAACAAATATAAGTAATATATGGCACTGAATTTAAAAAAATCTAGCATTTCTTTTTCAGAAATTATTGTTGGATTCTGCTTTCTAAAAGTTGAATGTGTACTTTATTACCAATTATATATTTCTGATTGTCTAGCCATACTGTATTCATATGCTCAAAGCTCACAAGTGAAGATAAAATTCTTTTCAGGTTCAAAGGTATACCAAGCTGTGAGATAATTACAGTAGATAACTGTTTCTTTGCTGTGAAATTCACCTAGGGTTTGATAATTTGAACAAGGCCATTGCAGTAAATGGCCTCTTATTAAAGACTAATTGGGCTCCAGCAACCCAAGAAAGCGATTTATGCCTTAACTGAAGAGCTAATTATAAGGTACATGTTAGTATGCATATAGACGTATGGTCAGAGGGTGTTTTGGGTGTTTCGACAGTGGACTTACTTGCTGAGACGATCCCATTTACATGAAATGGGTACATTATTTATTGGTCATTCTTGATCTTTGGCCATCATTAAACATTCTGTGCTGCTTCAGTAGCGGTTTTCATTGTGTCCTGGGTCATGTGAAGTTTTAAGTTACAAAGTCAATCCTCTGTGTCAACCATACTAATTTTCTAGCTCTTTATATGTGGTTTCCTCCTCCTGGCAGACTACTGTATGTGTTCCAGGATGATATTCTTACATTAGAAGCAAATCTGATCTGCCTTTGGTTAAATTAAATAACACCTGGAAACATGAGGTGCTTCCCTAAATTGACCTCAACTGCCAATCTTGTGCCCTCTTTCCTGCTGTGGCGTTAGATGGTGGCTCTAACTGGTCTACAGTTGGTTCAAAGCTGACGTGAGCACCTGGAGCCTATCCTAGAGTGAAAATAATAATAATAATAATAAAATATTTTATGTTTATATAGAGCTTTTCTCATTACTCAGAGGGCATTATATAGTGAGTGGGAAGCCACTTCAACCGCCACTAATGTGCAGCTTCCACCTGAAAGATGCGATGACAGCCATTTTGTGCCAGCAAGCTCACCATACATTGGCTGCAAGGTGATGAAGTGGTGATAGAGGTAGCCAATTAGAGATGGGTTGATAAAGGGGCCTTAATGACTAGGCTGTTGTGAGCAATTTAGCCTGGACATTGGGATATACCATACTCTTTTCAAAGGATGCCGAGGTATCTTTTATGACCACAGACAGTTTAGACCTTAGTTTTACGTCTCTTCCAAAGGATGTCACTATTTGTACAACACAGTATCCTTGTCACTGCACTGGGATCCACATTCAGACCACAGGGTAAGTGCCCCTTGCTGGTCTCGCCAACACCTCTTCCAACAGCAACCCAAGGTTTTCCTATTTGGTCTCCCATCTAAGTGCTGGCCAGGCCTGAGCATGCTTAGCTTCAGGTGGATTACTTGTTCTGAATTGCAGGTGGTATGGGTGCTGATCTATCTATCTATCTATCTATCTATCTATCTATCTATCTATCTATCTATCTATCTATCTATCTATCTATCTATCTATCTATCTATCTATCTATCTATCTCATTTGCTGCCTTTCTAATACTTCCGTCTCCTCAATATAGGGTAGCACTGTGGTGTGATGATTAGGGCCGATGCCTTATGACTCTTATTTCTTTTATTTTCACACTGTGCATGGTCTTTGTCTAGGATTAGTTTTCACTTACCCTTCTGTATACGTGATATTTTTTTCTGTGTACTCAGGTTATCCTCCTACTTCTCTGAAGACATGCATATCAGTTTGGGTTTTTATATGACTGCGTCCTCATTGGACTCGTGCCTGTCCAGGAATGCCATCTGCCTTGTTCTCATTACTACAAAGATAGGCTCTGGCTCTCCTGTATCGTAGCCAGTAGATAGAACCACTGAGCCCTAAACCCCAGACTCAATAATACCCAGCACAATCACAGGTTCAAATAATGCATTTTTAATCAACCACGCATCCAGGTGAGTGTCGCCTGCTCCCTCTTGACTCTGAATCTCAGAGGTAAGGCAGCATGACCCAGCATGACTTGTGGGGATCACTTCTGGGTTGTTTGAGAACCAGGGCAGTCCTCCCCCGACAGCACCCTCTTGTGACACCCAAGGACCATGACAGTGTTACACTTCTGGACTCCACTTCTCATGAACCCCTGCAGGTGTTCAAGCTGGAACACCTTCAGCAAATCATTGCCACCTAACAAAATTGGGGATGGAACAGCTCCTAGCCTCTGGCTTCTTCTCATCCATTCCACGGCACTTTCCATCTTGGTTACAGGTCGTGCCATCGTTCATCCAGGATGTCCATCTCTCCGCAATGGCACTCCCACTATCTATTCATCTATTGATGCTACACTTCATTATGGAATGAACTTCCAAAGTTTCATCAAACATTGTCACTTCATTTTGTGGAGTAATTGTGCAGGATTCTTTCCTGTGTTATATAACATAAATTTGGTTTATATAAATGCATGTGTGCAACTAGAATGGCCTAACAGTTATATAAAAAAGAAGCACATGATTTTATGTTTATCATTCATAGAGTTCAGAGTTTCTGTTTTTATCTATCTGCAAGGCTAAACTGTTCTCATTTATTAGACAAGACTGGATTTTACTTGTACTGAAGGTTAGAGTTGACTTCTTATCATGTATTCAGCCTTGCACATATCTTTTGTTGCTTTTTTCTGTGAGAAATGCTTTAATCGGTGCATACATTTGCTGTGGGTGACTTTTTCCCTCTGTATACGTTTACAAATAACTCAATACTTTTTCTCTCATATTTATTCCATGACAGTTGTCGGTCCAGTATGTTTATTCCTCTGTTCTCTGCAAAAATGCTGTATTGGACAAAACAAATCCAATCAACTTAAGCTGGTGGTTAAGATGGCACTGATATGAATGGTGTTGTGTTGTGTTATATGAATAACAACACAGTCCTTTTCCCTTCTCAGCCACTTTCTGTTTATGTTTTAATTACAATTATAAGCGTATACTGTTTGTGTATGTGTGGAAGAAATTAAATTAGTAAATTTTTTTTTTTGACTATTCTAAAGGAGACTATTTGCATTAGGGATTACTATGCTTATCCAGGGCCACTTTTTAACACCATTCCATGGGTTTACTATCTTACTATTTCAAGACTGTTAAAGATTATATTTTATGCTTATAGTATTTAGACTGTATCGGCAATAGATATCTCAATTTTAATCATCATACGCCGCTGCTAGGGGGCTTGTTTTGTTTGGACGTTCTAGGGGGCGGAGAGAAAGAAAGCAAGCTATCTCTAATCTGTCCTTTTAATCCTTATAATTACCAATGTAACAATAGGCTGGGAAAATAGGAAATTAAGGTTCAAACTGTCAAATTACATCAAAAATTCAGAATCAATGTCTCCATGATGGGACAGTTAACTTTGTGAGCTGGAATATTAAAGGCCTGAATCAAAAATTAAAGAGAAAGAAAGTATTCTCTCACCTAACAGGTCTAAACACTAAAATAGTATTTTTACAGGAAACCTACTTATTAAGCAATGATCAGTCCCAGCTTCAAAAAGACTGGACTGGACAAATGTTCTATTCTAGCTTTACAAAGAAAACTAGAGGTGTGAGAATTCTCATACAGAGAACAATCTCATTTGTGGTATCAGATGTAGTATCTGATCCTGAAGGGAGATATGTGATTGTCATGGGCAATTTATTTAACTGTAAAATGATTTTGATAAATGTTTAAACACCAAATGTGGATGATAGGGAATTCATTTAAAATGTATTTACATCCATTCCCAATGTGAACACTCATAAAATTATAATGACTGGGGACTTTAATTGTGTTTTAAATCCACTCTTAGATAGGTCTCCTGTCACAGGGTTGATGACATCTAACACTGCAAAGACAATTACACAGTTTGTAACTGACCACAACTTATCAGACCCCTGGAGATTTCTAAACCCAAACTCAAGAACATATTCCTTCTACTCACCAGTGCATCATTGCTGGTCAAGAATTGATTATTTCTTTATAGATAACAATTTCTTGCCTACAATTAAATCTTGCAAGTATTATTTCCAACCATGCCCCTCTGATCTTGGAGCTAAAATCATTATGCCCCACATACTCATCTCGCAGATGGCATCTTAACCCACTTTTAAAAGCAGATGAGAACTGTACAGAATTTATATAAAAATAAATCAGTTTTTTTCTAGAGATAAATACATTCTCAGAGGTCTCTGCAGGAATACTCAGGGAAACCCCGAAGGCCTTCTTAAGAGGACAGATTATCTCATATCTTTCCCACAGAAATAAATTAGAAACCAAGAAGTTATCAGAGCTAACCAGCAAAATTACTAGAACAGATGAAGTATATGCCAGGTGTCCAAGTGAGGCTCTTCATAGGAAAAGGCAGGCTCTGTATTCAGAGGTCAATCTCTTAACAACTAAAGAAACTGAACAACTCATTTTTAAATCAAGACATAATTACTATGAACATGGAGAGAAAGCTCTTAGCTCAACAAATCCATAAGCAAGAAGTTCGCAATACAATCCCAGCAATCACCAACACAAACAGAGACAAAATCATTGACCATAAAAATATAATGCACACATTTAGAGACTACTATAAATCCTTATATTCTACTGAGTTTAAAGAAGACAAGACACAATCTAATGCATTTCTGGATGCATTACAGATACCAAAAATAGATACTCTTAGTGCAGAGGAATTGGATAAACATTTGGCACTATCAGAATTACTAGATGCTATAAAGTCACTTCAGAGTGGTAAAGCAGCAGGCCCTGATGGCTACCCTGTCGAATTTTATAAGAAATTCTCCACTCAGCTAGTTCCCTTTTATTAGCAACATTCACAGAAGCTAAAGACAATAAAATTCTACCTCAAACTTTTCACCAAGCATTAATCACCATCTTTCCTAAACAAAATAAGGACTTATTACAATGTACATCATACAGACCAATTTCACTTTTGAATAATGATGTTAATATACTCTCCAAAGTCCTAGCTAGAAGGATGGAGAAAGTGCTGTCTTTGGTAATATCACAAGATCAAACTGGATTTATTAAAGGCCGACACTTAGCTTCCAATCTTTGATGCCTGTTTAATGTAATATATTTACCCACAAAGTCAAACACCCCAGAGATATTATTATCGTTGGATGCAGAAAAAACATTTGATATGATTTAATGGAACTACCTTTTCACTACATTGGAGAAATTTGGGTTTGGCCCGAACATTTGTGCATGGATCAAACTACTGTATACCAATCCAGAAGCTTCAGTTTGTATTAACAACATTAATTCAGACTACTTTAAACTAAAACGTGGTACCAGACAAGGATGCCCCTTGTCACCACTACTTTTTGCAATCGCCATTGAACCACTGGCAGTTCACTGTCGAAATGCTTATCAGATAAAGAGGATTATCAGAGAAGGACTTGGACAGAAAAATTTCTCTATATGCAGATGATATGGTACTGTATATATCAGACCCACAAAATATTGTGCCTGCAGTCTTAACAGCACTTACAGAATTTCAAAAGATTTCTGGTCTCAGAATTAATTTGAATAAAAGTGTGCTCTTTCCAGTGAATTCTCAAGCATACAATATTAGATTGGACACCTTCCCTTTTATCATTGCAGATCATTTTAAATATATAGGGGTAAATATCACAAGTAAACATAAAGCTCTTTATCAACAAAATTTCGCCATGTGTATGGAAAAAATTAAGCAAGACTTGCATAGATGGTCAACCCTTCATTTCACTCTAGCTGGAAGAATCAACATTGTTAAGATGAATATCCTTCCTAGGCTTCTCTTTTATTTCAAAACATTCCAACATACATCAATAAATAATTTTTTAAGCAATTAGATTCAACCATAACCTAATTTATTTGGAATTTCAAACATCCATGTACGCAAAGAGCGACCTTACAAAGACCTAAGGCAGAAGGTGGCATGGCTCTACCTAACTTTCAGTTTTATTACTGGGCAGCAAACATACAAGCTATAAAAACCTGGACATGGACACAAATAGATGAACATACACAGGCTTGGTCCACAATAGAAATAAAATCCTGCAGTACTTCCCTGCTTTGTGCCCCTATAAATGCAAGTTATCACCAATATACTAACAACCCAATTGTGCTTCACTCAGAATATGGAACCAATGTAGGAGGCATTTTAAGATAGAGAAGTTTTTATCTGTGGCACCTCTGCACGAGAACCACCTTTTTCCCCCCTTTGCAAACATATGCAGTTTTTAATATCTGGAAAACATTTGGGATTAAATCACTTAGAGATCTGTACATAGACAACGTCTTTGCATGCTACGAACAATTACATTCCCAATTTAACTTTCCAGCAACACATTTCTTTCACTATCTTCAAATTAGAAACTTTGTTAAACAGAACCTGCCCAATTTCCTTACTTCCCTCCTCCCTCTATGCTGGAAAAAATATTGCTCAGTTTCGAAGACTCAGACAGCATTTCCGTAATATATACACCCATTTTGCAGTCTGTCCCTTTCAAAGATTGAAGAGGACAGTGGGAAAAGGATCTTTGACTCAGTATCTCAGGAAAGGATTGGAAGGTAGCAATGCACAGAAATCACTTGAGCTCCATATGTGCAAAGCATACAATTATCCAACTCAAAATTATATCGAGCACATCTGTCTTGCTTAAAACTGTCCAAAATGTCTCCAGGGCAAGATCCAACCTGCGAACGTTGCAATCAAGTTCCAGCCTCACTGGGTCACATGTTTTGGGCCTGCGCCAAATTAACATTATTCTGGACCAAAATTTTTAAATGCCTTTCAGACAGCATTGGTGTCCCAATCCCTTCTAATCCACTACACAGCTGTGTTTGATGGACTTACAGATGGGCTTGAAGTGGAGAAGGACAAACAAACTGTGATTGCCTTTACTGCACTATTGGCACATAGGCTTATCTTGCTCAACTGGAAGAATCTTAACTCTCCTCTGTTAAGTCAGTGGGTAACTGATGTTATATACTATTTGAAATTGGAAAAAAATCTAAATTCTCACTTAGAGGATCTGTGCAGAACTTTTTCAAAACCTGGCAGGATCTAATCAATATATTTTAGATTAAGCTCTTAAAGAACGGAGGAAGCACATTCTCTCCCTATTACTTTTTCTTCTCCATTTATCTCTGTTTGGCCATGGTCTCTTTCTCAGGGGTGGAGGTTGATTTGTTTCCAATCCTATTTTTGTAAAAAATGATCTATTTGTATGGAATGTTGTATAAAATCAATAAAATTAAAAAAAAAAAAACACAGGTCCCCCAAATCAGTGACCACAACCCAACTGTGTCAACAGGATTATTACCTACTAAATAAACCAATCCCACCATGAGGTAAGATACTGTATGCTGCAGACAGGCAGGGAAAGATTGAGAGGCACTATATAATAAAACCAAATACAATTCTAATTTATAAGTCAAAACAAATCATAAATTAGTAAATAAAAAACAAAAAAACAATTGTTTATTAAAGAAAAGCTATAGCAATGTAATGTTTTTTAAACAGATACATTATCTGCTCTGAATGTATCAATAATTTGGTTATAGTGCCTGTATTTACTGGCTGGCATTCCTCCCTCATGCCATATTTCACTGCATTGTTTTTATTTCTTTACAATCTGTCGCACGCTTCTGGGACATAGCCGGCCAAATGAAGCAGTAACAATAAAAGCCAGCTGGGGCCACCATCTCGTCTCTCTGTGATATAACAGCTCAAATCCCATCAATGAAAACGAATAACACATATACATATGCTTTCAAGCAGAGATTGATTTTAACTTTGATTACTGTAACTGTTTTTTGACTGTTTTATGTGGCCAAACTAAGAATGAATACAAACTTTTCCAGCATTTAAATTTGAATATGTAAACTATGAGACAGATGTTTGGTCAGTTATTATAGTGCTTTGTAGTTGTTTCTATCAGGATAGGCTCTGGGTCCTCATCATATATTACAGGAGTAAATGGCACAACAAGGTACACCATTTTTTGCTTTTACACAAAATAAGTGATAGTCCTAAAACAACTGTGACTATAAAATGTATTTCCCCACCTTGGGGAAAATTTCCACATTTTATCATTATACAGCACTGAATCACAATGGATTTAATTTGGCGTTTTTGACACAGATGAACAGAAAAAGACTCTTTCATATCAATGTGTAAACAGATCTTTGCAAAGTAGTCAACATTAATTACAAATATGAAACACAAAAGAATTGACAAACAGGTGATTTCCATTGAACTAATTCTGTGACTTTTAAAACCAACTGGCTAATCCAGTGAGATTTAGGGTGTCATATTATAGAGGATGTATACTTATGCAATCAGTTATTTTGTGTTTTATATTTGTAATTTATTGAGACCATTTAGCAGATATCTACTGTATTTTTATTTTGTCATTAAAGAGACTTTTCCTGCTGCTAATCATCAAAAAAAAAACACCTATTTATATCCAATGCAATTCAGTGTTTTATAACAATAAAACGTGAAAACGTCCAAAGTGTGAAATACTTTTTATATGCACTGTACAACAATAGCTACCCTGATTACTGAGAGGTAATTTTCAGTTACAGTATGTCCTTATTGCCAAAGCTTTAAATGTATAAAGAATACTTCTCAGAATCTAGCAAATACATCTTGACATGTTTAATTCTATTTGCTCATAAATGCATCTCTTGTACTATTCACAGCTAGGCATTTATGTATGCCTCTCCAGAGTCTAGAGAGCTATTTTATTTTCTTAATTGTACTTCGTGTGTATTTATTATTTCAGTTTGCAGCATAAAAGCTCCGTTTTGTACATTTTGCTGTTAGCTGCAGTATCCAGCCATAGTAGAACTACTCAGTTGTTCTTCTTGAGTTGTTAATCATTTGTTAATAAAACTCAGAGGTGAAAGACACATAATAAAGAAGCATATGTGGTAAACAACGGACTTTAGGTCAGCTTCCTTTTTTCCATTAATTTGGCTTTGCAGGTGGTATGGAAAGGCAGCAAAGCCGTTGAACTCAAAAACACAAAATGGCAGAATCAAGCTTCACAAATGCTACACTTTGGAATCCAGCATAAGTGAGTTCTGTTGCAAATACCAGGAAAAAAACTTGCAAAAGAACGAGCAGTTTAATAAGGTAATCAAAGTAAAAAATGTTGGTATAATATAATAATAAATAATAGACTGGACCTTGGACTAAAAATATTTCACCATTTTGGAACAGAATACCAATAAAAAGGATGCTGGAATGGCTGGCGGCACTAAACATTAGTTTCAGCCTGTGATTTGGATCCGTATTGAGTCAGTTTCAGTGTGGAGTTTGCATGTGAGTTTTCTTCAGGTCATAATTTTTTATTTTCTTTTTTAACCACAGATACACATATTATTATAAATGGCAAATACAAATTGGCTCAGTATGAGTGAGTGTGGGTGTGTGCATTATGGAGGCCAACCATGGACTGGCCTTCCATCCAGAGCTGGTTACTCTGTTGTCCCCAGCACTGCAAGGATACAGACCAAAGTTAAAATGACGTTTGCAGCATTAAATCAATACCTACCCACAACCCACTGCCATACTCGAGGACAGGGATAAAGACTGACTGGTAAACTGAGAGAGTTTAGTCTTTAGTTACACCAGCACAGACCAGTACAGTGCATGTAAGAACAGCTGCCACCAATCTGATCTGCTTGTCAATCTCACGGTCACTTTTTCCATCACTCGTAAACAAGATCTCAAGATACACAAACTCCTCCAATAAGGTTAGATCTTCTTCCCTCACCTGGAGAGAGAAATCCATTCTTATCTGAGAGAGAACCACAGACTTGGAGGTGCTAATCTTCATCCCTGCGTCATCTTATTCATCAGTGAATTGCTCAAGTGAATGTTGAAGGTCACAGTCAGATGAGGCAATAGGACAACTAAATCTTTATAAACCAATGATTCTACCCCTAGCCTCCACAAAAGGACACACAAACAGGAGTGGTAACAAAACACAGCCTTGATGGAGCCTGATGTCCACAGTCAATGAAATTGACTAAAGGCAAAGGATTCATACACAACTCTGACTGCATTTATATAGGAAGTGAATAGACTCAAGAGCAGCCCTGTTTCCCCATATTTCTGCAGCACCTCCAAAAACACATGCTGAGGTACACAGTGATATGCCTTTTACCAAATCTATAAAACACATGAGCCAGCAACTGCATCGGGAAGAAGAGCTGGTCGGCTGTTTCAAAGCCAAGATGAACCCATATTGTTTCTCCTGAATCTCTGGCTCAATTATTAGATGAAGTCTTCCCTATAGTACCCTTGACCACCCTTGTTAAATATAGGGACCAAAACTCCATTCTGCCATTCAAAGGGTGCTTTATCTGCATTGCATGCCACATGCTGTGGCTAATGACCAAAATAATGTGACTGTGACTACAAGTGGCAGAAATGAGGTTTCTTCACACTGCTGCTTTTTCACTCTCTGAAAAGCTTAGCAAATCTGGAGAGCCTTAGAGACGGAGTCTAAGAGCCGCCAGTTGATGTAATTTGGGCTTGTCATAAGGATGCCACCCCTGACTGTCAGATGTTTGGGAATTCCAAAGGAAGAGCTGGAAACTGTAGCTGGGGATGTCGAAATCTGGGTTGACCTGATTGGCCTGCTGCCACTGTGACGCAGACTGAAAAAAGCATATTATAGAATATTAATATAATACCTAGACTGTTTCTATTAAAAGTTGTCACACATGCATGCCAGAGGACCATCGTCTGGGCACACCTAAGGTATGCTCTGTTACTAACGATTGTCTCCTTTGTCACTCACAGCCTCAAGAAACCACCCCCTTTAGGACTATGAAGCCAATGAAGTGTCTAATTTTAGACCTGACTTCACTGGAGAGAGACAGACAAGAGTGACCAGTTTGAAAGGGCAACAGTCCTAGTATTGTAACACCATTGAGCATATGCTTTGTATGAAGTTTTGCTTTTTGTTGGAATCAAATGGGGTTTTGCCTGATTGGCACCCCAATTCGAATTTGCCCTGTCTCATCATTCACCCTGCTACAAATTATATATGTATAGAGTTTCTAAACATTAATTTTAAACTTGGCTTTTCTGTATAGCTGCTGACTATTTTAAAACTTTGTAATGTAAAAAACAAATTTGTAAACTAAAAGATAGTTAAAATGGCACATATAAATTAATGTATGAAAAAGCAGTAAACAGCAAAGACACTTTACTGTATATCAGCACCCTGACTGTAGGCCATCTTTTGTCCTTTTTGTTAGTCCATTGCATATCGAAGGCGTCACTAAAACAGACAGCAAGTCTGCTTGGGACTTTGATCATCAAGCATTTTGGCACTTTGTAGCCTCAGCTCCATTTGTGCTGCCCAAAATGAAACTATTGAGGAGTTGTGGTTTTGGCACACATATGGTCTCCCAGTATTACTCTTGAGTAAGGGACACTAGGATAAATAATTAAGGAAAGGAATATTGATTTTTATTAAGATTCAATCTGTCAGGACACCTTTATCAAAAATTAAAGATCCGAATGATTCAGAGGTTGAAACATTGTCTCCTGTCTCTGTGAATTACAAGTGTTTGGAAACTTAAACATATTTAAGTTTCACAGAATATGTCAGAATATGCTTATTAATAGCAGCACCAAGTAACTACTCGACTCTGCAGATCTGAATCAAGATGTGATGGTAAATTGAATTACAGTGGGGGAAATAAGTATTTGATTCCCTACAACCAGCCAGCCAGAATTCTGGCTCCCACTGTTTGGCTCTGTGCCCTTGTGGCACACAGATTACAGTCAATCAATTGATCAGTCAATTACAGATACTCCTGATCGCAACTTATGTTTTATGAAGCACACCTGTCCACAGAATTCATTTCATCCATTTGAACTAAAGACCAAAGAGCTGTCAAAGGACATCAGGGTCAAGAATGTAGACCTGCACAAGGCTGGAATGGGCTCCAAGACCATCAGCAAGAAGCTTGATGAGAAGGTGACAACTGTTGGTGCGATTATTCAGAAAGAGAAGAAATATAAAATGACTACCAATCGCCCTTGGTCTGGAGCTCCATCCAAGATCTTGACTCATTGGGTGAGGATGATCATGAGAAAGGAGTGGGATCAGCCCAAAACTACATGGGAGGAGCTTGTTAATGATCTGAAAGCAGTTGGGACCACCACAGTCGCCAAGAACACCATTGGTAACACACTATGCCGTAATGGATTGAAATCTTGCAGCACCCGCAATGTCCCCATGCTCAAGAAGGCACATGTACAGGCCCCTCTTAAGTTTGCTGGGTTGTAGGGGATTGAATACTTATTTCTCTAAATGACATGCAAATCAATTTATAACTTTTATGTAATGCGTTTTTTTCTGAATTTTTGGTTGATATTCTTTCACTCTCCATTAAAATGAAACTACCATAAAAATTAGAGACTGTTCATTTCTTTGTAAGTGAGCAAACGTACAAGTTCAGTAGGGGGTCAAATTCTTATTTCCCCCACTGTAAGAATGAATACTTTGTGAATATAAATAAGTGAAGGTGTAGATCCACTTAAATTACACTCATGCCAACAATGGTGCCTCGTTAAATCAGAAGAAAACAAAGAAAACTGTACCACATCCATGCTACATAAGCATTTTGTTTATTTGAATAGTTTCACAACAAAAAATTTATAGTTTTGCATTAACATGAATTGCAATAAAGGGATCTTCAGCCATATTGCTAATCTGAAAATGTGCTCTTCCGTCTCCCTGCACAGTAATCTGTAAGCCAGTACAGCGACCTCCTTCTTTTTGTCCAGAGATGACATCACAATAGGTTCCTGCTGGGAGGCCAGTCAGTAGTATGACATCCATGTTCCTGCGCACACAATGAGCATTGAATAAATTGGATTTGCATTTCCAGGATGTGCACACCAGAGGGATTATTTTCACTACAACAGTATATTTGAAAAGGTTACGTGTATTTTAATAAAATAAACTGCTTTCTCTTTTCATTAAAATATATGCAATGTAGCATAGCTGCATAAAAAATGTCCTCTCTTCATTCATTTATAATGTGAAAAACATTATATTAGATAGATAGATAGATAGATAGATAGATAGATAGATAGATAGATAGATAGATAGATAGATAGATAGATAGATAGATAGATAGATAGATAGATGTAACAGTGTTTATGTGCTGCCATTGATTTAGTTTATAGCTTTCTAATCTTTATTTCATTTTGCCTCAGGTTGTTGGTTTTACTGTATTATATAGATTTTCTAAAATGTGGTGAAGCAAAAGTATTTCTTATAAAATACTGTTGATAGCAGAGCTTGATGTTCTCTTTAAAATAGTTTTCAAGCATATCAAGAAATTGTCTCATTGATTGTCTCTATTGAGTTAAGTGTTTTCTAATAAGTCATGTTAGCTCTAAAATAAAATTCACATGGAACTAAATGTAAATAAAGAAGCAGCAGAGCCTATTATAATTATTATTATTGCACATTTATTGCTGCATAAAAACAATTCTCTTTGGTTGGTTAATTTACAGCAAGGTGATGTGATTCTGACTGAATGAAGGATTTTTATCTCTCTTTTTTTTGGTCCAAGATTGCAGACCTTTTGTCCTGTGGAAAATCCCAATATGTTAAAGCAATCAAAGACTTGTGCTTACAACATAGACGTTCAGAAATAGGTTCCCTGGTGTCAGGTGGAAATGCAAAATGACACCATGAGGGGTTTGATTTATTGCTGAAAATAATCAAATGCAACTAAGCCTGCAATCTCCTTCACCTTGAGATGAAAAGAGTAGAAGAAAAGAAGAACGGTTACAAGAAAATAAAAAAACTTGCAATCAAATTGTTATTCTCAAGTTGGTATTTATATCCAGCAGGGTGAAACCTTTAGATAAAGAATGCTGGACTTAGATGGCGACAACATTAAAGCTTAGAAACAAAATAAAAATCCTTTGGCAGAGGTCACCAAAAATGTTACTTATTACTTTTTTTTCTTCTTTTTTACTTTACGTACCAGTCATCATTGTTGAATACGATGAATCCTTTGTTACCACGGCCAAATGCTACTTGGTTATTTCCATTGTCCCACCAGTATGAAAAATTCTCACCATTCACTACATTTCGGAAAATAACCATGTTTCTAGAAAATAATTAAAAGAAATACACACAACTTATTAATGACTTTGATGAAAGTCGGATAAATACGGTAAGGATAAAGGTGTCAGGTCAATGTGTCTCCCTGGCAGCTTCAGATAATATTCTGCCCGATGTGGTGAACCACACTTAACTGGCACCCTGGCTCAAGTGATTAAGTTTGGTGTCCATAAATACTATTCCTTTAAAAATCATCACACCCTCGCACTGCACTCCTTATAAAGAAGCATTTATTTCTCTTAGCTTTACTGAATTAAGTATTTACACCAACAGTAACAGATGTCAGGAATCTGTTCCCTGTTTTGAATGATAATTATTGTTTTAATTAACAATGTGATTTTTGTTTTCCACTTTTGCTTTTTAGTAGTATTCATATGAGAAACAAAATTGAAATGAAAATATGTACTGTTTTTTTATTATATGGCCGTAGTTATTTGTCTATGTATTGTAGTGGTAATGATGGTAATTATTAATCTTTTTGGGTCCCATCATATTATTTGAACCCTCAAATTAAAAAGATTAACAGCATTAATTTTCTTTATAGGTGAGCAAAATATCAATGGCTTGACTCTTAACTATCGATTTATACTTTGCAGATTAAGTCCCACATGGTCTTAGTCCACAGTGCATACTTTATAAATAATGACCGATTTACAATAAAGTGGGATAGTTGTCTTGCGGGCTGAGTATTTGAATTCATTCTTAGCATCCTCACAGAAACACACATTAACTCTGCTGGGAAGATGAGGAAGATGAGCCAGATTTGGACAATCCAGACTTGATTGTCAGATTGGTATTTGACTGAAATCATATGCCACCTCGCAGTGGGTAGCGCTGCTGCCTCACGGTTAGGAGACCCAGGTTCGCTTCCCGGGTCTTTCTTGCGTGGAGTTTGCATGTTCTCCCCATGTCTGCGTGGGTTTCCTCCCACAGTCCAAAGACATGCAGGTTAGGTGCATTGGCGATTCTAAATTGTCCCTAATGTGTGCTTGGTGTGTGTGCCCTGCAGTGTTTGTTTACTGCCTTGCACCCTGTGTAGGCTGGGATTGGCTCCAGCAGACCCCCGTGACCCTGTAGTTAGTATATAGTGGGTTGGGTAATGGATGAATGGATAGATTTGCCACCTAAATGCACTGCATCTTATAACCCAAGGGATAGAGAAACACACACCCCACATCCCCTCTCTGCCCTGCTCAGTGTGCCCCTTTGAAAATTGAAATTATTAAGCTGCATAAAAGTAAAAAGCTGAAAGCTGAATTTGCAACAGGTATTCAACACTCCTGGAGTGCAAGCTGTAAGACAGGCTTTCCTAACATGAGTCAGTGTGTGCAATGAATGATGTACTTTTTGTCAGAATATACAGTATGTGACACCCCATTGTTAACAATTAATGTGATAAGAACATTGTTGGACACCTCTTAACTGACTAAAAAGAACTTCCAAAACCGACTTCAAATATAATGTTACAACCATCAAGCAGATGAATACATTCTTCTACTCATGTCATTATTTTTGATGAGTGAACCCTACAGTGTTCACATCACCCTGAGATCTAAAATGTTCTGGAATTTCACTGTACACTGTGAAGTGCATTGAAGTCAATGGGGAAAGATGCACTAAACAAGTTTTGGGTAGATTATAATGGTGAAATGGTTTTTCAAGTGTTCCTGAAAGCTAGAGAAGTACCTGCAAACTATGCTGGATTGATAATCGTGGCCAAAAATGTGACTTGACCTGTGTGGTAACACTGCTAACCACTGTGCCACCAAGCCTCAAACAATAAAAGTTCAGACAAAATGACAACCACAAACAACTTGCAACAAATGGGCACAAACCAGTAAAAATATATATCATTGTGCTCAAAGAGTTCAGATCTTCATGGCCACAAAGTGGTGCCGTGGGATTGGCTCCTTCCATTGCTTGAAACTGCGGCTACAGGCAAAGCTGAATGTCTTTTTTTGTTACTGATTTCACTCTGCAGATGTTATGTACTTCCATCTTCCATCAAGAAGACAGAAAGGCATTGTAAATAGTAATTATTATTTCACAGGGTCTCATGAGTAGTAGGACTCCTTTAAGGCTTGTTTTGACTTGTGGCTGCGGTGCATGGCTAATTACTCATTAGTTCAACCGGCATACAAAATTAGCCATGTGGCGCAGCAGGGAGCGAGTGAGCACACAGGGATCAATGTTACGTATTTGAGGGCCGTACTCATAATATTCCCATTATGGTCAGCTAATGTACCCCTCAAATGAAATATTGGCAAGTTTTTTGGTTTTTTTTAATGTGCATGAAGGGTGCAAATCCATTTGTAGAAAAGATCAGGTAGTGACATCACACCGGCATGAAACAAAATGGGCAGCAACTTAAAATGAGAGGTGGAGTATGAGTACCATACTCATATATAAGAGTTCTGTGCATGACTGCTATAGCTTTGTGATGTCACGTTGGCCTTGCATAGCATAGTGGGCCACAGGAATAAATAATGTTGATCTATGCACCCCACACGGCAAATTCCAGGAAAATATTCAGGACAAGGTCACTGGCTACCACAGCAAATGCAAATTTTGCTGATCAATATTAGTCATTATTAATGTAAGAGCTAATCTTAGAAAGTTAATGCTTTAAGTTAAACTCATATTAGTGTTTACTTAATTTGAACAGAATATGATTTTCTTTCATAGCTATAGATCAGGGGGTCACCAACTCCAGTCCTGGAGGACCACCGTGGCTGCAGGTTTCTATTCTAACCCTTTTTTAATGTATGCCCTGTTTGTTCTGCTGATTAACTTCTTGTGAATTCATTTTAATTGAATTGCTTTTTCAAGATTTGTTCCCCTGAATCTCTTCATCATTCCTCTGAATTGCTTCATTTCTTTCCTTAAATGGCACGCAAACAGAAATGAAATGTGAAGTGAGTGAGCCAACAGAAGACCAACTAAGTGAGGGCCTCAAACTCCAATCAATGTCACTCCAACCAGCTGTTTAATGAGGTGACAATTCTTGTTGTTAATTAAACCCGTTCTTTAATGCCATGGTTTGCATGGCATGGGTTAGAATGAAAAACTGCAGCCACAGTAGCTCTCCAGGACTGGAGTTGGATACCCCTGAATTAGGGGGTCTGAGTCTTCAGGAGCAAGTCAATTCAAATTAGTTTAAAAGACGTTAATTAGCAGCAAAAACGTGACATTCATTAAGAAAAGGGTTCGAATGAAAACCTGTAGCCACGGTGGTCCTCCAGGACTGGAGTTCACAACCCCTGCTATAGATTATGGAATAGCCTTTTACCCCCTGTAAGTTAACATGAGATAGAACCTTCTTAGCTATATCTGCAATACAGTGTGTTAATTATGTCAGTGTGTTTGGAATAGTCCCATAGATAGCATGGGTTGAAAGCTCCATTTGCAGTATGTAATTGAGACAGGCATACAGTTTTCTGACCGTGTAGAAATGGTTCAACTGTATGAGCAAACTTAAAGAATGAAAAGATATATAAGCTTTAAACAGAACTTTTCTTAAACAAGAACTTTTCTTTTCTTTGCTGTATCAATTTTTCTCTATTTTTGTGTGAACTGTTGTACTTTGAAATTTTACTAATGCTTTTAAAAACAAAGATATTTTGTCTGTGGAATCATTTCGACGTGTCAAGCTATTGCCAAAGTCCCAAGAAGCAAACTAAAGCTGCAGAACTTTGATAATTTTGGGTAAACACAGCTACAATTAAGACAGGCCTATATCAATGTTACCATGCAGACACTATTGAAGTATGTTACATTGCACTTTAGAGTCGAATATTGTGTGGAAAAAACAAAACATGACACATTCTGTCATTTATGTTGCTTTGGTCAGTGCTGCTCTCCATCTCATAGTCTAACTGTGAAGACCACTGGTGTAGGATAACACTAATAGGACACACAATTTAAAAAGATGTGATTTTCATCAATGAGCTGTAAGAGGCACTGTCTAAAGAATATTGGAATAATAAAAGTGTTTTTTTTTTTACTTTCTTTTAAACAGGCATACTATTGAGAGTGTACTTCAAAAAGTAACTGTCAAAAGGAAAATTAAAAATTACAGGTTAGACCTTCATCCTTGCCTCTTTTAACTCCATTAGACTTTATCCATCAGATCAGAAATCCAGATATAAAATAAACAATTCCAGACAAAAGAGATTTCTGGCATGCTGTGCAAATAACTGAAGGCTGAGACAAAAACAGAATTGCTAACTTGATTTGACGCCATCTGTGCTCACAGACCCAGCCATCTCCACAAGTGCTGTCAGGATTAATGGGAACAGGCTTTGTGCTTCCGTCACTGTAGGATGGTGGTCCTACCCAGTCATTTTCATCCTAAGTGACAGAGAATTTAAAATCAGGCATTCGGTTAAGCAGTTTCTTATACAATATTCTACAATGGCCTATAAACATGTCATTCAGGAAGGAAAGGTAACATTTCTGTATAAAGTCATAGCTTGGAAGGAAAAAAAAAGGTAGAAATGATACACAATCTGTAATGTTGTAAGTAAAAAGTGACAGTTATTCCATATAATTTCTCTAAAAATCTTACAATGCACTTATTGTATGTTTATTCTTGTTTTAGATTGAATATTTTTGTTTCATTCATTCCTAAAATTTTAAGGACAATCACAAGGTTTTACTGATGAATCACACTCTTAGACCTCTCCTGAAAGCCCATCAGAAATTCTGGTGAAGAGTCTAACTTCAGATTCAGGAGAGAAAGCACAGAGTCCATCATGGCCATGCAATAACTAACCAGTTGTTTGTTCTTGGATGGATATTGATGAGGCTGCAGAAAGTTTGAGCTACAACACCGGAAATGAATCTCTGAAAATGTAGAATGGGATTTAGTGTTGACAGTGGATCACAGAGCTGGCTCTTTGTCTTTGAGAAGATAATTTGATGGACTACAGAAGGTTGCCAAACCTAAATGTGTTATGTAGGCCTGGAGTAGGCTTATAATCAAATATAGAAGATTTTTTTTATTGTTTTGTGAAAGTGACAAAGAGAACAGGGCCCCAGGATGACAGTTTCATGCCACTCAGTCATTTTGTCTGTGGGCTGTAATGATGTGTTTTCATTTTTGACATTGTGTGAACAAGACAAAAAGGTTCAATTTAAGGTTTACACAACTTTTCCAGTGATTTTCAGTCATAGCTTTCACTTCCAGTTAGGTAATGTGACATCTCCAATGACTGAGCCTACAATTTTCCTTGAAGTCTAATTTTATCTTAAGTAGTAGGGGTGGGCTCCTGTGGGTATGATTTAGCACTCTGCTGTATGTACAATGCATACAATGTGACCAAAAGGAAAGAAGAACAAAGGGTGTTGTAGACCAGTGGTTATCAACCTTTTTGGCCTTGTGACTAGTTTTTTTTCATTTGTGTTCAGTGATGACAATTTATTAGTAGGAATGTTAATGTAAACTAGCTAACATTTTCCCCTGAATGGCACATATTAACCTCTTTAGTGTTACATTTTTTCTCCAAAAAACATGTAAAAAGTGTTGCTTTTTTTTTTTAATTGAAAAATGACATTTTTATTAAATCTCATTTTTCTACTGTGAAATGTGCAAAACACTAAAAGTACAAAGCCAGAAGTGTAAAAAAGTATAATAATGATACAAATAATAATAATGATGGAAAAAAAATATGAAATGAATAATAATCAGGGCGGCACGGTGGCGCAGTAGTAGTGCTGCTGCCTCGCAGTAAGGAGACCTGGGTTCGCTTCCCGGGTCCTCCAAGCGTGGAGTTTGCATGTTCTCCCCGTGTCTGCGTGGGTTTCCTCCGGGCACTCCGGTTCCCTCCCACAGTCCAAAGACATGCAGGTTAGGTGGATTGGCGATTCTAAATTGTGTTTTTGTGTGTCCTGCCCAGGACTGGTTCCTTCCTTGTGCCCTGTGTTGGCTGGGATTGGCTCCAGCAGACCCCTGTGTTCGGATTCAGCGGTTGGAAAATGGATGGATAGATAATAATCATAATAATGCTAATACTAAACTGTCAAAATATGTCTTTTGTGTGGTATATCTTTGAAAGGGAAAACTACTTTGGTTTATGGTCATTTACCCAACACTGTTCAGCATAACGGTTCGACTCAACAACAATT